>NW_026294617.1:54566603-54824103 GCF_007827085.1 Peromyscus californicus insignis | reverse complement strand
AACTTTCTAGGAATGCCTCAGGTAAACTCTGTGTTTAATCAGTTATATAGGTATTTCATATAGTAACAGAGTCCTAAGATTATTTTACAGTGAGCAACCAGTATCCTGGCCATAGTCTTAGGTCTTGGGAGGTTTTTATGGGGCCCCTTAGGCCACCATTTCAGGTTTGTATAACTCACTCGTCACACTGGAGATTTTCTTTGGTATGAAGAGATGTATAGTTGTGACTTTGTCTCTGTCATTATTTGATGATTTTGCTTAGATTTATTTTATATATGTATATATTTTAGGAAGCTTCTAATGCAGTAGGTTTCCATACAATCCCTGAAACAGTTCTTAGCTTTGCCTGTCCTTCACGGTGTTCCCTCCCTTAATTCCCTTTCTCTCTCACTCCCCATCTGATCCTCTCATTCCAGCTTTAACTCACCTATAATTAACTCTATTCTACTTCCTCATTCCTAGGGAAATTGTTCCCTTACCTTCAGTTTCATACTCTCTATCTAACCTCTGTTTATGTGCAAAATGTAGCTTGTTTATCGAAGACTTAATAGTTATCACTCACATGTAAGGGAATACATACCTTATTTGTATTTCTGGGACAGGGTTATATTCCTCTGAGTCAGGATGATTTTTTTTTTTTTTACCTTCCTCCATTTCCCTAAAAATTTCATTTTTTAAATACAAAAGTAATATTTTATTGTGTAAATGTACTACATTTCCTTTTTTTTTTTCCACTGACCAACATCTAGGATGTTTCTAATTTCTGACTATTATCAATAGGGCAGCTATGTACATGCTTAAGCAATTGTGTCTGTAATAGGATGGGGAGTTCTTTGGATATATCTTCAAAAGTGGTATAGTTAGATCATAAGGCAGATATTTTCCAGCTTCCTGAGGAACCACAACAGTGATTTCCATAGTGGCTGAACAAGTTTGTACTTCCACCAGCAATGGATAACTGTTACACTTACCCCTCTTCCTCCCCAGCATGAACTTTAATTTGTTTATTGATCTTGGCCGTTCTAACTGGCATAAAATAAATCTCAGAGTAGTTTTGATTTGCATTTTCCTGATGAATAAGAATATTGAACATGGATGTGAGGGCGATCTGGCTGCGACATCTGTCACCCCATTGATCGCCAGGGTTGATTCGGCTGATCTGGCTGGCTAGGCGGGTGTCCCCTTCCTCCCTCACCGCTCCATGTGCGTCCCTCCCGAAGCTGCGCGCTCGGTCGAAGAGGACGACCTTCCCCGAATAGAGGAGGACCGGTCTTCGGTCAAGGGTATACGAGTAGCTGCGCTCCCCTGCTAGAACCTCCAAACAAGCTCTCAAGAATATTGAACATTTCTTTTAAGTGTCTCTCAGCCATTTGAGTTTCCTCTTTTCGTAATTCTCTGTTTAGGTTTGTACCTGTTTTTAATTGGCTTGTTTACTTGATATGCAGGATTTTGAGTTCTTTTTTTTTTTTTTTTTTTTTGGCAACTTTATTTATTAACATACAAATAAAATCATATTTAGCTGTATCATACTTGGCATATACCAAATAAAATCAGCACAAATAAAATATCACCATATTTTTTATTTCTTCATATGAAGTTGAGAATTGTCCTTTCAAGGTCTGTAAAAGACTGTTTTGGAGATTTGATGGGGATTACATTAAATCTGTAGACTGCGTTTGGTAGGATGGCCATTTTTACTATGTTAATCTTACTGATCTATGAGCATAGGAGATCTTTCCATTTTCTGATATATTCTTCAATTTCTTTCTTCAAGGACTTGGAGTATTTATCATTCAGGTCTTTCACTTGCTTGGTTAGAGTTACGCCGAGATATTTTGTAGTATTAGAGGCTATTGTGAAGAGTGTTATTTTGCTGATTTCTTTCTTGGTCCATTTGTCATTTGCATATAGGAGAGCTACTGATTTTTTGAGTAAATCTTATATCCAGCCATTTTGCTGAAAGTGTGAATTTTCAAAAGATGAAAAAACAATGACTGAGGAACACTTAAAGAAATGTCAACATCGTTAATCATCAGGTAAATGCAAATCAAAACTACTTTGAGATTTCATCTTATACCAGTCAAGCTTGGGGGAGCGGGAGATCCCAGCTGGATCAACAACAGAGAGGGAGAACAAGGAATAGGAGACCATGGTAAATGAAGACCACATGAGAACAGGAAGAAGCAAAGTGCTAGAGAGGCCCACAGAAATCCACAAAGATACCCACACAACAGACTGCCGGCAATGGTCGAGAGACAGCCCGAACTGACCTACTCTGGTGATGGGATGGCCAAACACCCTAATTGTTGTGCTAGAAACCTCATCCAACTACTGAGGGATCTGGATGCAGAGATCCATGACTAGGCCCTGGGTGGATCTCTGGGAGTCCAATCAACGAGAATGAGGAGGGTTTATATGAGTGAGAATTGTTGAGACCAAGGTTGGATAAAGCACAGAGTTCTTTTTTTTAATTCTATTTTTTATTTAGAAGTTATTATTTTTTCATTTTACATGCCAACCACAGATCTGCCTCTCTTCATTCCTCCCACTCCCCGCAGCCTTCTCTTCCCAACCCACCCTTCATTCCCTCCTCTGAAAAGGTATGGCCTCCCATGATGACCTCAGCTTAGACTACCAGCAATAATGCAGAGGGTTCCTGACCAGGCTTACCCTGTCTAGATGGTTGATTACATTTATTGATTTACGTTTATATAATTAATATTCCTGAACTGCTAGGATGAAGCCTACTTGCTCATGGTGGATGATATTTTTGTTCTGGGATCTGGTTTGCAAGTATTAGATTGAGTTTTTAGAATTTCTTTCCAGGCCCTTCTTGTTTTTAGAGTATCTATCTGTTCAGAAGTCAAGTGTTATTCTAATGGGTCTGCCTTTTTATGTTAGTTGGTCTTTTTTCCTTGCAGTTTTTAATATTCTTTCTTTATTTGGGACACTTTTGTTTTGAATATTAAGCATCATGGGTAATTTCTTTTCTGAACCTGTCTATTTGATATTTTGTATGCTTAGTCTCCTTTTACATACAACTCCTTCTAGATGTTAGAGAATTTATTTTCTATGATTTTGTTGAAAATATTTTTCTGTGTATTTGATCTGGGTTTATTATTTGGTCTTTCATCATGTCCAAGACTTCCTAGATGTGTTCTGAGTAGATTATTTTTGATTTCACATTGTTTTTGAATGTAGCATCCATTTTTAACCTTTTTTTCAATGCCTGAGATTATCCATTCTGTCTCATTTGCTGTTAGAGAGGCTTACCTCTGAGATTTTGTTTGTGTTCCTACAATTTTCATTTCCTGTTTTACCTCAGTTTAGAATTGCTTTAGTGATTTTATTTCTACTTTCATGTCTTGAACTGTTTTCCTTATTTCATTCCATGTTTTGTGTTACACTTTGTTAATGGATTTATAGTCCTTGAGAATTTTCAGAAGAACTAGTTTGAAGTCCTGGTTTTGTTCTTCAGCTATATTGCATTTCTCAGGGCCTGCTTTGTTAAGGTTGTTAGGTTTTAGTGGAAGCATATTGTTGTATTATCTTGAGTATCATTTATTTTTTTTTTTGCTCCAGCATCAAGGGTTGATTTTGATTATAGGTGTTGATATCAGCCCTTGTCCTTCTTGCATGGGTATTTCCTCCCCCACCCCCTTCCGGATCTTAGGAACATGCAGTTCCTGTGCTTTGCCTGGTAGGGAATGCTTCTGAATTCCTGTTAATCATGGCCACGGGGATTCCTGGATAGAAGATGTGTACAGGTAATGGGAACTGGCACAAAGTTATAGGGATGGGCTATAGGAAGAGGCCTCAGAGGGTCCACAGGGCAAAGAAAAGCCGGTTGTGCCAAGAGGTATGGTGGAATCTCCAGCAATCCTTTGGAGTCATAGAAGGACAAGCCGCTGCATGTGGTCTGATAAAGAGCTGCTGGTGAGACTCTAAGATTGAAAATGGAAGACAGAAAGGAGAGTTTAACTTGTGTGCATGATTCCCAGGCATGATTGTCATGTGTACATGATTTTGTACATGATTCCCACACAGGCTTGACCAGTGGGTTCCCAGGTAAAGAATGCTTCAAGGAATTGAAGGTTGCACAAAAGAATGGGTAAAGGAGGAAGGCTTGTTCTGACCAAAGAAACAGTAGTCTTCAATGTCAGTGAAGATGGAGTCCCTACTCATAATCTGCTGATTCTAAAACTAGGTACTAATACTACAGGATATTGGTTGATGGTCAAAAGAAGGAAGTATGAGGCATGTCTCTGGCCCTGAGTATAAACCTGACATTGTAAATCTTCCAATACATTATGATATTACTCTGAAGCTTTCAGTAATGGCATAATTTAATATATACCAATGGAGTTAAGGAACTTGTCCACAAGAAATATAATGAAAAACAAACCTGAACACATTTGGTTACACTTGACATGATTTAGAAATAACAGAGAAGTCTCTCAGTGAGCTAGACGATAAATAAACTGCAGATCTTGCCGGTAATGGACACCTGTTTGGCACTAAAAGAAACTTGTAATAAAATACAAACAATGTGGACTAACCCAACCATATATTACTAAGCAATCGACAAAAATGTGAAAGTGCCAGACACTGTGTGATTCCCAAATCTATGGGACGTGAGAACGAAAACCAGTGAAGACAAGAGGAAATTCAATGGTTTTCAGGAGAGAAGGAAAAGATAGATGGGAAGAAAACTGGATTTGTTGGATTGTGAAAATATACTATAATGGTGGAAGCACATCACTGGATATTATCTAAGCCTGTAGAATCCAGATCACCAAGAGTGAAACCAAATGTAAATGACAGTCTGTGTGTAAGGGAGATATGAGGACGTAAAGTCAGCAGTTCTGATAAATGTGTTAACTTGGTGGATGATGATGGCAATGGGTTTCTCTATGTATTGAGCAAGAAGTTTATGATACATCGCCACTTTTCTCTCCGTGTTCTGACAGAGAGAATGACTGTATAAAATCATGTCTAAAATACAATGAGTTTTAGTGGCTATATGAGGAATGATGAAACATGATCTTAAGAATCCTCTGTAATGCATAAAATCTGAGAGATGATTCAGTCTTTAAGGTGTCTGCTGCACAAGCATGAGAACATGAATTCAGATCCCTAGCACCCACAAAAAGAAAAAAACAAACAAACAAACAAACAAAGAAAAACAGGCATTGTGACATGTTTCCATAGTCCTAGCACTGGAGAGGAAAGACAAGAGAATCTCTCAAAACTGCCAGCCAGTTAGCCTTGCCCAATTGGTGAGCTCTTCAGTTAGTGAAAAGCCATGTTCAAAAACATTCAGTGGACATAAATAAAATAATACATCTAATATTGAACTTTGTCTCCACACACATGTATACACATGCAATCTCAGCAGGACTCATACAAGCACACACAAGGATGTATATACATTGATAAAACATACACATAGATATTAAAGTAATAAATTAGAAAAAGTATACCAAAGAGGAGCTGGGAACTGTTTGAAAATATCCAAAAGCAGACAGAAAGCTGGAGGTCACATTGAAGGACTGATAAAGGATAATGCAGAATTTGTACATGACCACTATCTTCATTCGGATGACACACTAAATTCTCTATGGAACCAAAGCTTGACACATTTAATGTGGCAGTGAGCAGCATTTGGAGATAGAAAAAAGCTTGAACTATGAAAAGAAGAGCTGTTACTTAGCAACAATTTAAACGATGAGAATTAAAATTTATGCATATCAAAATTCTCCATTGATCCATAACTTATGATGTTTAGAAGAAAACTGTAAAGTTTCCTCCCTGCTGAACAGTCAAACCAAACCAAACCAAAAACAAACATCCACCCTTGAGGAATTCATTGTGTAAGCCTAGCAAGTTGGCTCTTTGTTTAACTGTTCATTTGTGAATCTGTAAGCATCTTTGGTATCAGAAAGCTGAGTTTTATTACCTAGACATGTCAAAGGACAGAGGACACAGATAGGAAAGAAATAGGGAATTTAGAGACGAAAATTATGAAAAGAAGGCAACTACGGGTAGGATGAGACCAAAATATCAGCAAAAACATGTATGAAATGCAAGTTATCACGTCATAAGAGAAATGGAGTAGAAGAGGATTCCTGTTAATTATCTACTGGACGAACAGCAATAACCAAATAACCACACAAAGCACATTTTAT
This sequence comes from Peromyscus californicus insignis, assembly GCF_007827085.1. Classification (NCBI taxonomy): domain Eukaryota; kingdom Metazoa; phylum Chordata; class Mammalia; order Rodentia; family Cricetidae; genus Peromyscus; species Peromyscus californicus. The sequence goes on along the minus strand of NW_026294617.1, from coordinate 54,817,915 downwards.
AAGAAAACATCATGATCTATGCCTAATGCAATATATTCCTTATGATGCCAAATTGTGAGTCCAAAGTTGAAAAGCTAGTTTAAAAAATGGAAAATGTGAAGTATAGTGATAGTTTGAGTATTAAATGTCTGATGTTGCAACATCTATGGTGCTTGGTTGTCAGCTAAATGGGCCAAAATGGAACATGATTGTATCACAACGAATCTGCATTTTGCAGAGATGCAAATTAGTGCACTGACAGATGTAAATCTTGAATAGACTACTGAGTGGCTACAGTACATTGCAGCGGCACTGTTTGGATAAAGTTGTTCAATTGATGGATGTATCTCGTTCTGCCTCTTTGAGTTTTTGTTCTTGCTTTCTGTGTGTCATGAGAAGAAGACCCTCCTTTCTGCATTGTGCCATACACAGTTACATGCTATTTTTCAGCTAGTACAGAAATACATCGCCAAAAAATCATGGTGAGCCCTCTGAAGTCATGTGTGCACATGACCTGTTCTGCGTAAGTTCTTTCTAGACAGTATTTATTCACAATACAAAAGCAGTTTTCAAATGAGTAGAGAGGAAAGAATAGCTAATAGAAATCAATTGTGAGATGTTGCTATTATTGATTTAGTTAAGTATATCTTCTCAATCCATGAGAATGGAAATTAATCCTTAAACAAACACTTTCAAATATTAGAAAATATAAATGGAATAAAGATTTCTTAAAGGAAACAGCAATCTTAACCAGTTCTTTTTTTGTATTCTTATATCAATATTTTGGAAAAACCTGCCATAACAACTTCTCTTGGCCAATATAATCAAATATTACATATAAAATTGGTTAGAGAACTTAATTTCTGAGGAGGTTAAATATACTAGTAAACAGTTTATAGTCTATAAAATGACTCTGGACAGCAATTTTTGCCATTTTGTGCCATGACATTTCATGGAATCATAACTTCCCAAAAGGTAATTCCATTTTATTTATAGAGAAATGATTATCATTAGGAGTTATCACACTTGTAGGAAAATATAAGCATATAGTTAAGTTAAACAGAAATTTTATGTGCCATGGCTGTTCGTGTGAGCCAAAATAACCTATTTTGTTCTGGATATTTATTTTTTAAAAATATTTTAAAGATGTTCTTGTGGCTCAAGCCTATAACTCAACACTTGGGGGTGGGGCAAGGCAAGAGGATTCCAACAACTTTGCAGGCCAATCTAGCTATAGAGTAAAAACTTGTGTTAAAAAACAAAGACTCAAAAATAATGGTCATCATTATCATCACCTAATTTAATCATGCATATCTGAAGGATACTTTATGCTAATATTTTTTATCTTCTTAAATGTATCAATATGCATTTAATCTTAAACAGTAACATTTGATAAATTACACAATAAAATTCTAGTTTAATGCTTTCCATTTCCATATGGAAAGATAGCATTTTAAAGATGGAAAGAAAAAAGTAATCCACATTTGGACACAAAGATGAACTAATAGGACTGTAAAATTTTAAGTGTTACATAAATTCAAAACAGATGAACTGTCTTGTTTTTGTAAGAGAAAGAAAAACAATGCATCAATGTCATATTTAAAGTTTTATTCTGAAATAGAAAATTTATTATATAAGCAGTTAGTGAACTTATGTGATTTAATCTGTTTTACAAACAGTAAAACTATGCAAACATGTTTTACACTTGGAAAATAGAAACATCTTCATGATTTATTGTCATTGTTTCTAAATTCCTGGACAAAAATTCTTTTGAAATATTGTACTGAATTATACATTTTAAAAGGGAAATAATACGGTGGCAGTGGACTTTGATAAATATCATAATACATACTAGTCATTTAAAAAATTAAATCATATATCAGAAACATTTTCATGGTCATGATTATTATGGAAATATACTATTTTTTCTGTGTGTTCATGTTTCTTTTCAATAACATTTTAAGAGGAATCTTAAGACGTTCCTCTATTTGCTCAGGTCATTATATTATTCTGGTCTATTTATGTCAAATCCTGTCTTAGTTTTATGATTCAAAAATTAGTCCGTGTCTAGTGTAAGGTTTATTCTGCTTCTTCCTCATGCTGACTGACATTGTGCCCCTCTCCTCCTTGTAGTCCCACTGCCTAGCTTGAAAGACGGAAGGTGGATGTGGAATGTGCTGCTGGCAGGCAGAGGTAGTGACGTGAAAAATCTACTGGTGTGACTTTTGTGATAGATAATTACAGAATTTGAATTCTAATTCCTGTGGATGATCAGTGCACTCTGCACCAGCAGGTCTTTTGAGTCCCTCCATATCCCTTGCATGTCTTCTTTGTATCACACGTACATCTTTGCTTTGGTTAGTCATTCTCTTCAGCAGGTATATGAACAGCTTGAGGAGTATATATTTTTTTTCACTGACCCACTTCTAGCTCATTGAAAATTTAGCATCATCCCTTTCCCTGATAATCTTTGAAAGTATCCTATCCTGGAATAAGGAGTATACCTGGTGTGGGAGTAGGTTCAGACAACAGTCCATGTAGTCTTGTCATTCAGGAATTTTTCTAAATCTGGAAAAAAATCACAAAGGCATGGATCTTCTGAGGGAGGAGTAAGAATTCCTTCGATTGCTGTACCATTTATTCTCTGGTAGGGTGTTTGATGTGCGGAGGTGGAAGTCATGACCTCCTCAGAGCCCCTGCCTCTAATATCTTTAAAGAATTATCTACACAAACTTCTTGCCTCTGATTACTTTATCATTTCGTGTTATGACTGAGAGGATTTAGTGAGATAAAACTGATTTCTAGAATCACCCTTTTATGTATATATGGTATTTCACACTCATTTCTTTTTCATGTCTGGATTGAAAGTTCAAAACCTAAGTGTGCCTTGGAAAAATGGTAGAAGAAGTAAGACTTAGGAAGTGATTGCTAATGAGGAAAGGGCCCTGTACATGAAAAAGAAAGCTCAGGGATCTGTATTATCTACCCTTCCACTTAAGGACTATCAAAGAGGAGTTCTTGAACCAGAAACTGAGGCTTCATCAGACAGCCAATATCCCCAGGCTTGGAGCATGTGCCTTCTGGTCTCCTGGAATATGTGCAATTTCTGTTTTTGGTTTATTTTTTTAATAAGCTATCTAGTTTATTTCACTGTATCATAGCAGTCCAAAGTAATCATGTAGAGGTCACTGCATGAAACCACATGAATTTCACAGTTCTAGAATTTTTCTCTACTTCTACAGTACATTGCTTATGTCTTCACCATGTCTGAATATGTACTTGTGTGGGAGTGTAAACCCCAGGAACATTCCTAAGATATGGTTGTGGTGGCTGACTTTTATTTAGTAAGTAATACATTAATTGTGAAGCAATATTTCCTATGACCAAAGCTTATGAATTTTACACTGTGATCAATCTGGATGTAAGATAAAATCTATACTGGGGCTATAATTAATCAAATTTAATTGCTGTCTTAGAGGTTAAATTATATTTTTATAAACTATTAAGTTCATTCTTATGTCCTAAAGTAACAAAGCTATATAAGTGAAATCATTTATGTGGACTGTAATTAAAAATATTTATAGTGAGTTTTTGTTGTGTATTGGCCTAATTCTTATTAGGTGTTATGATCCTTTTACTCCATCATAAGAAATGTGTGATAAGTTACCTTCCTTCCACATTTTGTATATAGAAAACAAAGCATAGATAAATTAAACAACATGTTTTCATTTAGTAATTGGTAATTGTTAGCACTAGAATGTAGATCACACTGGAAGAGATATTCATTCATTAATCACCCTGTGTCAGCATGAACAGAGTGATATATTTGAATAATGTGTGTTCATTGTATAATGAAGAGTGTGCATAATATGTATATAACAGGATCTGTAATGTTTGGTTTTGTAAGAATATTACTTAAAATCTCTTTGTAAATCACCATTATTCCTATTATATCAATATTTTAGAAAACATAAAATAATGAAGTTTTTTTTTAACTAAGCATTGCATGAAATGTGCTCTTCAGAACTTTGTGTTTAAAAATACTATATTCTTCTTTTCATTTAGTATTTTATTCTGCTAGTTGTCATTTCATGTTATATCACAAAAATACCTCTGTATTTCAAGGCCTTTTCTCATTTATATGCCCACACATAGTTTAAACTGTATAGAAAAGATTAACTAATGTGATGTCTTCTGTAACACACAAATTCTGGTGCAGTGAATGTTATTTGTAAGGAAAATGTTCCCATTGTTTTACTGTTTAGAGATCTTTAACAAATTGTATTGTATTAATTTTATTATCAAATTTGTAATAATATTAGAAATAATTATATATCATGGAGAACATTTTATGTAGGTTCCACAAAATTGCATTATTTGAGTGGGTTTATCTTGCTTTATATTTTTTATAAAGGCTGTCAATATGATGTAGATGTAAGAAATTAATATAATTGATTTAAGAATAATTTTTATATATTGAAGGTTTCTTAAAGTTTATTTTAAATTGTATATACACAAGTGTTTGCCTGCATTTATGCATGTGCACAGCATGTATGCCTGATCTCCATGGAGGTCAGAAGAAGGCATCAAATCTGCTGGAACTAGAGCTACAGACAGCTATGAACTGCCATGTGTGTTCTGAGAATCAAACTTGGTGTCTCTGAGAGAGCAGCAAGTACTATTAAGCACTTAGCCACTTCTACAGTCCCTAAGAACATGTTTTCAAAAGCAGTAAGTTTTACTACTTATATTCTAATGGAAATAACTCTGTGAAAATTAAATTGCCATCAAAGTAATTCTCCATTTGAAAGGAAATTTTTGTATTTTTAGAGTCAGACAGGCTTATTTAACTAAAATCTCAGAAGGTGGCTATAAAGAAAATGACATTTATGGGTGGAATATAATAGAGAAAAGGACAATAGTAATTGACATTGGGGACTTGAGTTTTCAGGCAATTTTTATATTAAGATTTTTACAATCATGAAAAATTTCCAATTAAATATGTACAGTGGGAGTTATTTCTGAAACTTTTCTTAGCACTATTATGATTATATTTTGCTATTTCAAACAGCATTTGCTATTTTTTATCCAGTAGGCAATACTTTAATTTTCTATTTAGTAGTTTCAATGAAAAGATAAACTATTTCATGGTTATTCTCTTAACATAATCTAAAATGTAGATACAATCATTCTTCAGGCTGATGTCTCTGTTATCACAGAAATGTCTGCTGTGAGAAATGAATACTGTTTGAACAATTTGAATGACAGAGTTGGTATATTTTCCCAATGATTCTCCTCTTCAAATAACTGGGAATGGCTCTAGAAAATATACTGAGAAGGGGAAAATATTAGAACCTTCTACTGCTTTATTCAGTACAAGTGCTGTGCTCAGTGTTTCTAAACCTAATTTCAAATAAAACAAATTTCATAAAAAACATTGGGAATTGTTTTTCCAGTAGGATTTAAGGAATGCTCTTGCAGATTTTATTTGGACCATGAATTTAACCAACCTTTAAAACTTTCTTCTGAATCACATCTATAATTTATGATCAGCATACCTATAACCAGAAGGTAAAACTGAGCAGATATGTAGGGGAAGAAATGACTTTCTTTCAAAGATGAATTTTTGTTGAGAAAACAATCTGAAAATTTGTCATCCATTAATAAAACTGAACACAATTAAGAGTAAACATCAGTTTAGTGATACAACTAGTTTTACTGATTTTTAGTGCATCTACCTAATTGAGAAACACAAAAAAAATCTTATTGTCTTTACTTTTCAGGTCATCAATGTAAATAAAGGATTCAGTCACCCACTTCTTCTATGGGAGTAGTGTATAATAAATATTTTGTATAAGATTTCACATACTTTTCAGTAGGTAAGTTCTTGGCCTGTGATCCATTGTCAGTTACGCTAGGAAGAACAGAAGATGTAACCCTATTCAAATGTCCTTGTGGACTTTATAAAAAAAAATCATTCTCCTGAAGAATGGTAGTGTATTTTGGTGGAAGGATCTTTATGCATGAATGGAGATGGCATATGACATAAATTAGCAATATGAATCTAGTCTATTGGGAGATGTTTATCACGAAGAAAGTGACAATCCATCAATTAGAGAAATTACTTTAGACTAAATATACATAATCTGATCAATAATAGTTCTTAGGTTTTAGTCATGCACATATATATGATCATATATATCACATATGTAATATATTATATTATTATACATGTATGCAATGTACATCTATCCGTATCATATCATGCATATAATATTAGATATTATGTGTATAAGATGCATATCATATATACAATATATTATATATGTGATATAATATAGATAGATAGATGGATAGATAGATAGACAGAGAGACAGACAGATAGATATGCCTCTTGGGTCAAAGAAGCCAAACTGGTTAGTAGAGAAAGAGATTAAGGTAGGCAGAAATAAATAACTTATTTTCTACCAGTTTTTATTGATTAAACAGTCACTGTGAATTATGAATAAATATATAAATTATATGAATTAGGTTTTTATTCCAATGCCCCAAATTGTAAGTGCAAATAAAGCCTGTATATTTTACTCTTTATTGAGTTAGATCACAGTGGAGTATCATGTTTTATTTTTGAAAAATATATATGCGAGGAATTTGGTTATTCATTTGCCTGTCCCATTCATAATTTGTACTTGTTTCATTAATTAGTTATTAAGAGTGCCCATTTTCACTTTGAAATATGCTCTGCTTTAAGTGACAATTACAGGAACATCACAGATACAGAAAAAACAGAAAGTTTTTGAGAAATTGATTTCTATCATAAAGTATTTAGAGGTATTTAATGTAAAATTATAAACAATTGGAGAATTTTCAACTATACTGAAGTATTTGAAATTATGTGTTTATTAAAAAATTCATTTCTTGCTATCTTCTGTTGTACCTCAGTTGTAAGTCAATGCCTCATGCATGCTAGTCAATAACTCTAGCACCAAGCCATTACTGCAACCTAAGTGCTTGAAAATGGCAATAACCATTTTCTTACAGGTACAACTAGTCACCAGTAGAGATGTTTCCACATGAAATTCTGCCCTTTTCTTCCTGTCAATTTCAGAACTCTATGAAGACTGTGACAGAAAGTATTTTTCCATGGCTATTTCCTCATTTATTCTAAAAATTGGTGAATTGTCAATGGAATCTAGAAGTCTATTGTTAATCTATCAAATATTTAGACCATTATGTAAAGCAGAATGAATGAACCACAGGAGTTCTATCATTGCAGGTCCTGTAGATTAGTGTACTTGAGCAAGCTCACACTAGCTTGGAGAACTGCAAACATCTTCCTGAGATGCTTACATGGTGGTCCTTCCAGTACATGTAAGTTTGTGAGAGATTCTTAATTGTATCCACAGAATAAGAGATGAAAAGTAGAACTCTGAAAAGAAGCTCTAAATGGTTGGTTGCTCAGTAAAAATAGTGAAAAACTATCTTAGATGTGAAGAATTGGACAATGATATGAAATTATTAACTTTTTAAACAAATGTGATACATGATAGTGTGAAAATTGGACCAGCAATTGAATTGTGCACATTATTGAAAAATATTTTTCTATGGGAATTTGAGACCTATTTTCTAGGGGATTTGAGACAGATTTCTAGCATCTGGCCAAAGGCTCAAAGGATACATTTTATTAAAGTTGAAAAATGTAAGAAAGAAAAAAAGAGATGGTGATCTTCAAATATATATCATAATTAGATTTTTTTAACTGATTGTGAAAATCCAGGTCTAAGTTAGAAAATATTCATTATAAATCACCGATGAAGAAGGTCTCCGTACGTAGTAATGGGAGGCAGAGTTTGACATCACTAGACTGCTGAAGAGACATTAACTTTTCTTCTAAAGCAGACAATTCATCAAGAAAAACAGAAAAATCTTTACATACATATCCTTTAAATTTCTAACCATTCCTTGGAGATGTGATGCTTTCTGATTTAATTTCTTAGTGAATTCTTCTCTTCTCTCATCATTTTTCTCTGGCAAAATGACAGTTGAGCATATATATATATATATATATATATATATATATATCAGTCAGTGTGTGAGTGACTGCTGTGACATGACATTATGTTCAATAGTCAACAAACAAGCAGCATTCTGTATCCTTTGTGCTTTCTGAAGAGTCTCCATGGCTTTTTGCTGAGGAGTACATTATTGTTTGGCACTCCACATCTACTTTTGCATTCTTCTTGAAGATAACATTTTGAAACAGCTATTTGGCTCCTCAGGACCACCTGCTAGGCTTGTTTGTCAGAGACCTTGTTTCCCAGCAGGTCCCAAGTAGTTATGTTGTTTGAAGGTATGCATCGGTGAGTTCTGAAAACATCTCTCCTGCCTTCAGTACTTTCCAGAGAATATCTTCACAGAGAAGTACCTTTATTCTTGTTTTTGTTCCATGATTGAGTATAGTAGAGACCCTCTCTTTGGTAAAAAGAAAAAAATCAGTTATTATTCTATCATGGGATTCATTCTCACTTTTTGACTCATCTTTAGAAATGTATGGTGGTAATCAGAGTTAATTTGCAAGTACATAATTTTAAAAATGAAATTCAGAGAAACTTACTACAGGTTTAGCTCAAATTAATGTCCAAAGAACAAATAAGTCAGACCAGTGAAACACTTCAGTGGGCAAAATCATTTGCCACAAAGCCTTTTGACTAGAGCTGAATTCTTGAAACCTACATAGTGGAAGGAGAGAATCAAGTCCCTCAAATTGTGTCTAACTTCTATATACATGAAGATACATACACACACACACACACACACACACACACACACACACACACACACACACACACACACACCAAATACATAAATAATGTTTAATAGAAAAGCATTAAAGGACAATAACTATGTCAATAAAAATAACCCACTAAAAATGAATGATTATTCCAGATTACTGAGAATGTCCTTCTGGACTGGGGAAAATGGCTCAAAGATTAAGCTCCTTGCTTTGTAATTCTAATGAACTGAATTCAGATCTCAGAAGCCCACATGAAGCTGTCATGATAGTGCAGGTTTCTAACCTCAACTCTCCTCTTGCAACATAGTACATGAAAAGGGAGAGTTCCCCAGAAGTTTTCGTGCCAGCTAGCCTAACATACACCATGGGAAACAGGGGACCCTGTCTAAAACAAAGTACAAAGTGAGAAATACAATCCAAGGTTCGGTTCTGACTTCTTTTTTCTTTTTCTGCCTGCCCTGAGGCTGAGTATGGAACCCAGGGTCTAGGCAAGCGCTCTATCACTGAGCTAAATCCCCAACCCCGTGTTCTGACTTCTATATGAACACTGTAATATATACACATACACATGAGCACACATCATAAGAATACTTTTAAAAGGAATGAAAATGTCCCTTTGAAGCAATAATTCTCAATTTGGAATCTGAGATAATATTTTTTTCCCCGCTCTCTTTTCTTTCCTTGTCACTAAGTGACCAACTGCGATATACCAAAACAGAGTTGGTGACTGATGTGACTCCAATTCTGAGTATAAATTCCAAAGATGAAATAGAAGAGTGTGATCAAGGTATTAAATGTGGGTATAAAAAATATCAAATATCAGTCTCTGTTTAACAACTTGGCTCCAGGCAGAGCCTAAACTGGAGCTCCTGTCAAGAAATCTCTCAATGAGGAAAGAGTGCTTACTCTTCTGCTTTGGATACAATGGCCAGTTTTGGTGGAGAACCATTAAAATTTTTTAAATTTAAGCTATTTCTAAACTCTGTATCCTGAACAGCATTTGAGAACAAATACACTTATAATTCCTTAGTTCCAAGAATCATGAACAAAAACTAGAAAGCAAAACAGCTGAAGAACTGTATGACGGTCTCTGGTGATCTCATGACACTCAGGGACAGATTTAGCGGAATCACTGAAGAAGTTATGAGAGGGTATTATGATTGTGAAGGCTTGGAGAAGGTGTGAGTAATTTCTGTCTTTTCTTGAGAATAGTGTATTCCATAGATTTCATACTTTCAAAGGATCTCTCATAAACAAGACAAAGGGATAAAGTAGCAACCCTTCTCCTCTTATCTTCTTTGCTCTCACTATTTTACATATAAATATATACAAACATACAAATATGAATATATTCAGATTATATTATTAGTTAATATTCTAAATTAATATATATGGTAGCATCAATTATTTAAATTTACTTTTAAACAGTATGTTTACTAATAATGTCATTCAATGTATTTTAAACATATTCACCCCAGCCCCTGTCTTTTTGAGTCAGAGGACTGGGTAGCCCTGTCTGACCTCACGCTTTGTAGCTTAAGATAACCTTGGATTTCTAATCATCCTCTTTCTAGTTCCTAAACACTGGGCATGCAGGTATATCAACACACGTCACTTGGGACTGAATCCAGGGCTTCACGCATGCTCTGTAATCACTCTATCAACTGTACTACATCCCCAGCATCTTTATCAGCTATTGAGCTTACCTCGTGAGAACCACTGTATGTTCGAACTTGATGAGATCTTCTTGTCCAAATACTAGATTCAGATGTTAAATGTTTACCCAAAGTAATAAGAATTGCAGGTTTGATTCTCAATCCATTAGTGTTCAGATGTGGAAATTTTGCAAGTGGTGGGAACATGAGGACTCTAACACTATTTGTGAAATAAATCCATTTATAATGAAGTAATACTTAAAAATGTTAACCACTTGGTTACCATTCAATTTATTAGCATTTCAGCAGTCTTACTTACATCATTATTGCATTATATTACTGATTCATTATTTTTCTCCAGATTTTGTGGTAAAATACAAAAGTTTCCTTACAAACAGTTTTGTCACCATGTAGGACTATGAGAAAGTTAATCTTCACATCATACATGTTCAGAACTCTAAGTTGGGGTAAGGATTCCCTGGAACCTCTGCTATTTGGTATTGTAACTAAAATAGGAGGCAACTATTTAAAGAGGTTGATAATACAGGAATAAGGAAAATGAACTAGTACTTTTAAGTTCCCAGTGAAACTAAGGAAATTCTGTATTAGATGCTACAGAGGCAGCACCTCATTGCATAGCTCATTCTTAATCCATTTCTGAATAATCTCCTGACATAACGGAATAATGACATGATATGATGTTCATTTTTGTCAGATTTTTCCTTGTCCCAGAACTTAATAAGCATTTAATGGTGAAAGTAAATGAATGACTGGCTTGTTTGAGTAGACTCATGTAAAAGAGGAGACACATGTAGAAAAATAGTAGTAGACATAGAAACATAGCAGCTTGTGTCTCAGAAACTGTGTGTGGGTTCCTATCCTCAAATCACATATTCTGAAGGTGCTATGTGAAGACTACTCAGGCAGTTTGAGTAGCTTATAGATAGGGAATACACAGATTCTTGGTTTTGGAAGAAGCACTTCATACAACTGAAGCCAGGTTAAGCATAGTTCCTTGATTTTTCAGAAGCAATGATATGAAAGATACACAGTGAAGAACCAAGCATCCATCCACACCAAACTTAAAGACCAGTTTGAAGCAGGGCAAACATTGTAAGTCTTTGCAGAGGTGTTCAGTGATTAACTGAAGGAACTTTGTCATTGGCTACAGTCTCAATACTGTGAGAGCAAGAGTCTGCCTGCCAAATGCCATCCCATTAGGAGTTTGTTAATGACCACACTGGTGTAGAACTTGGTGAATGCCAGTGACAAAAATATTGCACCTGTAATGTGTTAATTGTTCACAGTATACAACTAAATCCATGTCCAGCAAAATAAGGGAATGAACAAAACTATTTGTAAACAAGTTTATTGTCAGTTTATGGAGAAATTTGTAATAAAGTGCTTTTGTCATATCAGGTGATAGTCTCTTTTTCAAACTCAAAATAATTTGAATAAAATGAGTCATTGTGAAACATGATCTACAGTCAGAAATGTGTTTTTCTGTTTTAGTTATAATAGCAAACAAATTTTGTATACACCCTCTTCACCCTAGCTTCTCCATTACTTACTTATCTATTTGATACAGGAAAAGTCACTTGAAATGTCCAAAACTGCTCATTATATTCCCTAGAATTAACACCATGTTCTTACAATACGGTTTATCCTTCCTAAGTTTCTACATCTTTTATCAGTTTATAGCTGGAATCTTCTAGAAATCAAATTCTTATCTTTTCACTATAAATGGTGATTTGACATCTGGAGACACTGTGGCTCGTAAACTGCCAGAAGTCCAGAATCAGTTACCACTGGGAGAACAGAGGAAGCAGAAGACATTTGGGGAGCTATTTTTTCATGTTATTGTTATTTTCACCAACTTTTTAAATATTCTGAAAGATGAATCACATTTAACTATAAAGTACCGGTGATATCAAATCCATTTCGCATTAGCAAGTTAAACCTCATTTGAATCACTGGAGTACTCTCAGAAGTATGTAGAAACTGATCTCTGTTCTTAGGAGACATTTGACCTAATTTCTCTGATCTAATATTAGAATCACCCATGAAGAAGATTTCTGGGCCCAAATCCAAATGTACTGAATCACCTGATCAGTCAGCAAGTCCAGGAATCTACATTTTATTAGTGCCTAAAGGAAATCTTAGGTACTGATATATTAATGTTATAAATTCTAAATAGACAAATCATGTCTGGAGTACAAAATCCATGAGAAAAATTAAAATTTAGCAGGATTTTCTATTCTTTAGAGAGAAGTTATTTTTCAGATAATTACTGAAATCATCTTTCTGTCACTAGAGAAGTTACTATCAAGAACTTAAGTATTAAGTTAAAAAAAACAAGAAATATTAAGGTGACCACAACTCATATACTTTTAGCCATTTCTTCTGCATTTTTTTCCCATTTTTTTTTTTTGGTGTTGTACTTTGAGATATATCACACCATTACTATTTAATCAGCTTAGAACTTTTGCAAGTCTACTGTAGAATGATTAAAGGCAGTTTTTAATCTGAGGGGAAAATGCACCTTAGCAAATGTGATATATTCACACAAGAATTCATTAAACTTTTTCATTATCTCAGCTGTTGAAACTTGCCTCTGTACTTGATCAATAAATCTTTGCTATTTAAAATTTAAACTAATGATCATCTTTTGACTTTTCTCTGTAGAATATCATACTGATTAATAACTAGTACCTCATGCTTCTCCCTCCAGGATCACCTGTTATTTGCCTTTGTAATCAACAAATCCTCTGTGTAATTATGTTTTTAGCCACTTATTCAAATTGATTTTATTTCTAAGCTGATTTTATAGTAAGAACTAACCTTTCAGAGAAATGCAGATGGGTAAGTGGCATACTCCCAGATTAATTTAAATCTCCCAAACTTAATTGTTATCTGAAAATATTTTGCCTTCATTCTAAGTTGATGACCAACTACTTATATGCAATCAGGAAATTTAGATATAACAGTAGAAAAGAAGCACATACAATTGGTGTTATAGTATAATGATATGATTTAGTTAAACTCGTGTTTTAAAAAGGAAAAGAAACTAATACACGTATTTCAGTGTATAAATATACATATATAGTTTTAATGAACTTTTCGCATCAGGGCTGATGACACTCACTCCAAATAGAAAAGAGCCAAAAACTGCCTAACAAAAAAAACACCCAATACCAGACATGAGAAACCCTCTTTTGAGCTGTTGGCCAGGGCTTTCTAAGAGATACCCAAAACGTACAGCTTATTGCTGTTGCTCTGTTTAACGCCCAGGATGGGAATGCAAGTCACTCTTGCTGAAGACATCAGTAACTTCAAAAACAGGTCTCAAAGACCCCTTAGCAGAAACTGACCTGAAAGCCCTTTTCCTGAGGACTAGGTTTAATGGTCTGAGAAGGTGGCATGCAAGCTTCCAAAGGAGAGAGGCAACCAACAGTCTCACCCATCAATGATGCCTCTAAACCACAACGATGACCAGCTTGGTATGAAGACCATAGAGGCTCAATAGTGGAACAAATCTTGAGAGTATCCCTAATTGGACTCGAGACCTGTTCAACAAGAAAGATATCATATTTAGTACTGGAAACCTGCTAGTTAAAAAACTATCTAACTGATCAATGCTAGTGAGATTGGGGTTATTGGAGGAGAAACTACAACCACCAAATTACTAAACAAGCAGAACCTCTAACTACAATCTAAAAACATTAGTCTTTATACACACAGATAAGTGTAGTCTTAATCCCTCATTAAGGAATCTTCTTTTTGCCACAGATAGAGACCACTGTAGAAAACCACAACAAATCAATATGAAGAGTTGTGGAGTCAAGACCCAGTGGATATATTTATAATATACTCCCATACTGAAGGCTCAGGGAACATGGCAGATGAAGGGATGGAAAAATGATAAAAGTCAGAGCATCAGGGAGTTTACTGTGAGATTTTGTCTCCTTGTAACATGAGAAGCTATACACTTAAATACTCACCACCATGACTGCCCAAATGTCATTGAACAAGGAAGATGACAATGGACATGGCAATCTGTGTAGGAAGCTAATGAAGCCTCAACTCTACACAAATAACTATAGCAACTGAGTATATCTGGGAGCAGGAGATGTGGCCCTCCTCAGGGAAGAACATGCCAATTGTTTATTCATTGTCAAAGGGTCAGCCCTGAAAACATACACACAAGCCATGTTATGTGGACTCAAAAACTACATTTGGGAAAACATGTATATGTAAATAACATATATGCATACAATAACAATTTATGAAAAAAGAGGCCATGAAAATGAAGGAGAAAGGAGAAGGGTATATGGAAGTGTTCAAAAGGAGGAAAGAGAAGGGAGAAACATTTTAATTAAAATACACTAAAAATAAACAAATATTAAAAGAGATACTTTGTGAATATTTTCAAAAGGAAAAATTATTTTTATCTCATATGGGAGAAATAATGAAGTAATAATGTAAAGTGCTTATAAGATTATCAAGTATATAAGACAATAGGGATTATTTTGAAGGAAAAAAAAACCTTTGTAACTAAAGTATGGAGCTGTATAATTACATGAGCTGTATGATTGTGCAGGTGAAACCCTGAAACATGGCTGAAGTTAAATTCTATATTTACTTTATGGGGAATTTGGATTTTATTAGGCAAATATAGTCTTCTAATGTGATATGTATACTCTATATACTAAATAAGGTTTTCAGATATCAGTCATTTTCTGGTTATCATATATGAAGCTCAAAATTGATCTATTTCATTTCTTCAAAGAAAAGGGAGAATATATATATATGTGTGTGTGTGTGTATATATATATATATATATATATATATATATATATGGGAAGTCATATGAAGCCTTTTATTCTTTTGAGTTAATAGAGTATGCTAATTTTGATTTATGCACTAAAAATATTCAATAAATATTATATCTGTATGAGTGTCAAGTTGATCAACTTTGATAGCAAAAAATTAAAATAATAAGCATCAGCCAGGCAGAAGTGGCGCATGTCTTTAATCCCAGCACTCAGGAAGCAGAGCCAGGCAGATCTCTGTGAGTTCGAGGCCAGCCTGGTCTACAGAGTGAGATCCAGGACAGGCACCAAAACTACACAAAGAAACCCTGTCTTGAGAAAAAAAAATGAGTATCACATTAATGGCTACTTTACAAAATATATTTTTGACCAGTCTTTCATACTTATTAAAATTACTATTTATTTGATTGTGGTTATTTTTCTAATTGGAGAGAAAGAGTACTGATTTATAATTTGTGTTTGCAGTTCCATATTTAAATATTTTAAAAAACTGATGTGATTTACAAAAACAAGAGATATTTTCTTTCTTAGAAACACTTAAAAGACAAAAATTATATTCTAATCCTACATAGTGGTAGAGGAAGGAGTTCAAGAGCAGCCTTGCCTACACAGAGATTTAAAGGTCAGCCAAGGCTAGATTGGGAGGCCCTGTATAAGAAAAAGAAACATCTGGGGAATAAGGCAAACACATTAGGGGACAAAGCCATGGCCAACTTGCCCTTGCAAATGTCACATACTTTAAGAAGCACTCATAGTGTCTGCTATAGCTTAGAAACATTCACAATTTGTAACTGTACAAGATTCTTGAGAATGATGAAGGCAAGTTAAAGATGGGATTGATGGTACTCACAGACGACAACTGAAATTTACCTCAACAGGTTGCCTGATATTCAGAACAGTGCACGTTTTCTGTGTCAAAGGTTTCAAGCTCAAATGTAACTCGAAGAAGGCCTGTCTCAGTAAAAATACTAGTAAATACTTGTGCTTGTTCTAAAGCCTCCAATGTTTCTAAGAAAAGATGAATTGTTCTTTTCTGGCCATGTCCTGCATGTGAATCAGTTTTAACATGTCTTATAAGTGAGTGGGAACAGGTTGGATGACACAGTGCACCGGAGACATTTGTAATGCAATCAATGAAGGCCAATAACTCACTTCACTGAACATGCCTTTGCATGCCAAAACATCAATGAAGACTCCTTGATTTGAAAGCCAAGCAATTAAAAACTGATTACCTTATGAATACCATCCACTTAGCAGCAGTCTCTATTCTATAAAAGTTATGGCAAACATTTGCCTGTAATAGTCTATCCATTGTTGGATGTATTACTTTCAAAAAATTCTATAGTAAATCAAGAGTCATGTCAATTTGCACACAATCTGTTTGACTAAAATTTTTCTTCAATTGTTTTATAATACTTTTGGATTTTATTTTTGTTTTGGATTTTGAATAAAGATTCTGTAGTTTTATAATCCTGGGAGTTATATTAATGTCATTGGTCACTACTGCTTGAATGTCTTTTAAAAGACCTTTGAACCAATAGGTATAAATGGCTCTTTTTGTCCAAATTTAAGATTTCCTTTTTAAGATTCAGACTGACCAACCATTTGAGCTTCTTCTAGAAGAAATTTTAAAAAAATAGTGTCATTAGCCTTAAAATTTTGTAAAATGCAATTTTATATTTTCATTTTTTGTTCTAATTACATTGAAACATGCCTGAAAGTGTCATTCTCTTCTACTGCTTGAAAACTACAAGTTGGAATTTTAGTTGAGAGATATATAACTCAGCATCCAACCCAGGGTCTTGTACATACTCAGCAAGAAATCTATAACAAGGCCGTATCCCAAGCCAATTACTAGTTTTGCTTTCTTCCTTCGGAGCTCAGTTCCTCTTATTAGGGAGAATACTGGCAACTTTTATTTTAAATTATGAACTTTGTTTTATAAATCAACTTTACTTCGATTTCAGATGTGTCCCCCAATCCTATACTTTATATCTCAAGTGGATCTAGTTGAGTGCCCAAGATGAGTTATTGTTCTGGATTATTTGTATATGCGTTCTCATTGGAGTTCTTCAATATTACATCACCTCCTCCCAGGAATGCAATGTGATGTGAAGCTCAGCACTATAGAATTGGGATGGATCTCAATTTTTAGTGGACTTTGGGGCCTTCCTGACCAATTACTTACAGAGAAGTGTATCTACATACGGCATTCAGGTTTTTATAAAATAACAAAAAGGTTGGTGCTAAAATTGTCTGAATTAGAAAACCACTCAATTCTAAAAAATCAGAAGCAAAGGAATACTGGAATAAAGAGTAAGTGGAAAAGCAAAACAACAATAATTAGGTTGCTAAGACATGAGAAGACCACACAGAATATCAGTTACTAATAATAGTTTACAGGACTTGGTCAAGTGCATTATGTTCTCACATTTACCTTTAAGACCAAGCACAGTTCAGGAAGATTGGTTTGATTTTCAAGTTTTATGTAAGATGTTGAAATTGAATAGAGTTATTTATTATTCTTATTTTTGTATATTCCTTCCAATATTTTTCTCCTCATAATTTACATAGTCTGTAGAGCAATAAAACTTCAAAAGTTTTGTAAAGGAAATCAAAGCTTGATATTTGAAGTAAACTTATTGTGGAACATAAGAAATAAGAATGTTAGTTTAGAATGTAAAATGCTGAGCAACTGGAAGAAACTGTATTTTTAAAGTCCTATACAAGTTTTTTTTTTTCTTATAGAAAAATAGAAGTTAAAAAAAGTATATAAAGAATAGTTAGAATAGTCTTTATGTTACATTATTCATTCTTTTTATTTATTTTTGCCAATGTACATGTTGGTACCTGTGCAGACATGTACGTGTGTGTGTGTGTGTGTGTGTGTGTGTGTGTGTGTGTGTGTGTGTGTGTGTGTATGTGTGTGTTTAATGGGAGTGTGGAGGAGGTGTGTGGGTGTCAGTAAATACATGTCATGGTGTACCTGAAGAGGTCAGTGGACCACTTTTATGAGTCAGTTCTCTCTTTCAACTACAGGTCTCTGGGGTCCATCTCAAGTCATGATGCTTATGTAGCAAACTCTATACCACTGAGCTACCTTGCAGGTACTGTATGAGGCCTTTTTTGAGGGGGGGTGTTTCTGGAGGTCAGACTCAGGTCCTTATGTTTCTACAGCGAATAGTTTCTTTCCCCACTATACCTTTTCCCCAACACCTTTTTTTACATCTGAAAATTAATCAGTGAGTTCTTTGAGACTAATATCTTAGTGAGGGTTTCTACACTTGTTATAAAATACCATGACCAAACAAACTTGGCAGAATAGAGTTTATTTCAGTTGGTAGTAAAGAAACCAGCCCATTTCCATCTTAGGCTTAAAAGCCATCCTATAGTAAAGACAAACTTGGTTAATTCCTGTTTATGATTAAACTGCCCTTTCTCAAGGATTGGGTTATGACCCACCTTAACTACAAATGGTTCTGCACTGCCTGTTCAAGGAATGGCAATCATAATTTTCAAAAAAGCGTTTATAACCATCTTGCAAATCTATCTTTGTTTCAAAAGGTTGTATGGCTATCTATGACTACCTTCTTATGACTACCTGTTGTTATGACTACCTTGTTATGTCCATCATGCAACCAGGCATTAGTTACAGAAGAGACTAACTTGTTCTGCTTATGTTCTGCTCTGTAACCAACCCCACCTATTGTGCCCTCCAAATCCCCCATTTGGAAACCTCCTAACTCTGAGCTATAAAAGCCTTGTCTTCCTCACATCCAAGGCTGACCTCTTGAATGTTACCTTAGGGGAAGGCAGACAGTATACACAAATAAAATTGCTTGCTTTAATTAATTTGGCCATGATGACTTGGTTGATGGTCTTTCTCCTTCCATCTTTGGGATTAAGAGTTTTGCCACATCACAGACAGTCATCAAAATCAGCATGAAGAAATTGAAGGCAGGAACCCAGGGATAGAGACTGAAGCAGAGGCCATGTAAGAATGCTGCTTAAAGCCTTGCTCATGGCTTGCTCAGCCTGCTGTCTTATATCATTAAGTACTACAGCCCATGGATGGCACTACCCACAGTGAGCTAGGCACTTCCACAGCAGTCATTGATTAAAAGCAAATATTACCAAGGCAATTTCTCAGTTAAGATTCCCTTTTCCTGGATAAGTCTAGGTTTGTGTTACATGGTCAAAAACCAAGTAATACAACTGAATAATAGAATAAAAGAAACTGGTATACTTTAGTCAAATCCACATTTTTCTTAAACTTAGTTTAAGCAATAACATTTTCTTTAAAGATTTCTAAGATGAATATCTTTAATAAACAGACAGGACTCAGTTATCACAAATATATATGGATAACATTGAATTTGAGTTTATGTCTGTGAGTTTTGATTCTTAAGAGTCAATGAATTTGACTCCTAAGACCTAAAGTTTTGGAACTTATGCATTTCCATTGTCATAAAATGATATTTGATACTATACAGTTCCAAAGATGTATTAGCACATGAGCAGTATGATTCATGAAAATATTGGGGGAACAAGTCTGAACTGTCAATAATGAATTTTGAGGAAATCTTTCAAAGTAATTTTCCAAAGTAGCAACTAGATGGCATTACGTTCATAACACTTATCAGTTACAAATTCAAGAAGAATTATCAAAACATTTTACTTTTAAATTCAAAAATAAATAAATTTATTCTCATTCAATAGTCTAGTAGCTTGAGTAGACCTGAATCGAACTGTTGCGTTTCTAGTGATTATGGTGAAATAATTTCTCTGTAATCTGAAACTAATTGTTTAAAACTCTGACATGGAAAGTGAAAATTTGAAAACGGAATCAAGTTACTCTAGGCCGATATAAAATTTGTGTAAATATTGGAATCAAAGAGCAGAAGCCCTGTTGTCATGTCTATCACTCCCACGAGGCACTGAGGCATTCATTTCAGATTCTACTTGGTTGGCAGTTCTGTTCCCAATGGAGGTGCTATTTTGACAGTTCTGTTTAATGACTGGATCTGATACATACACACAATGTATATTAATCTACAGGAGTAAAGAAGAGCTAATGTACATCACAATGTTATATTCCCTGAGTGGTATGGAGTAATAAAAATGTTTGTAGTAAAGCATGGCAAGAATATTACAACAGAGATGATCTGGTATGCTTGCTGCTTCCTAGCATCACCTTACAGGTGTTAAGTGTGCACAGACAAGACCTGTCATCCAAGCCTGTGAAGAATATCAGTGTCAAATGTTCAGACTCTGCTGAGTGAAGTTTTACTTCACACCATCAGACAAGCCATGGAAAACTGCCTGGGAAATGTTGATAGTGGAGGAAATTTAAGAAATTTAAACCCAAGGAGGAAGATAAGATTGCTATATCACGCTAAAATTAATTTGTACAGCAAAGGATCTAATTCTTACTACTGACTTCTCTTTGGAAGGTTTCCCGAAGAGAAAAATAACATTGTAAGAGCTGCTTTTCACTATGGAGTGGAGAATTAGGATGGATTGTAATGATTATCAAAATGTGTCTTGGGTCTTAGGCTACAGATTATATAATTGACAGACTGCCTTAGGTTCCATATCCAGAGTTTACCATGCCAATACCAGAAATTCTGCTCCCAAAGGGCTGCTTCCAAGCAGTGACTAGAAGTGGCAGAGCCTAGAAGACTCCCCTTCTGAAAGACTGGGCAATTTCTGTAACAGAGCCTCACCAACAATTCCCAGTATCTGGATATCTGAGGTTTTTCCTATCAAATCTTTATCCTTCCTCATCCTCCATCAAATGATTGGGTCCTCATTACCCTTCCTCCCTGGACTTAATCCCATTGCCTTTAACTAGATCTGTTTGAAATCTGAAAGTGCCCTTCTGTCTTTCTTTTTGTTCATCTTGTACTATATCAAAAATTGTGGCAACTTTAATAGTACTTAGTTCTTAGAATGAACCTGAACAATTTCACAGTTTCTCAGTCTTGATTTCCATAATAATTTTGATTTCAAACACACACACACACACACACACACACACACACACACACACACACACACTGTGTATTTTGAAAGGAGTAGGAGGCATGACCTTGTTGGAGGAGGTGTGTCACTGGGGGTGGGAATGGGCTTTGATGTTTCAAAAGACTCCTTTCTGCTCTTCTCAGTGATCTCTCTCTGACTCCTACTTGAGGATCAAGATGTGAGCTCTCAGCTGCTCCAGCCAACATGACTACTATGTGTGGCCATGCTGCTGACACATAATGGGCTCTTAATCCTCATTAATTATAAGCCCAATTAATTGCTTTATTTTTTAAGTTGCCTTGACCATGGTGCTTTATAATAATAATAGGAAAGCAACTAAGACACATATATAAGCAAATTCTCCAAAATAAGTGAACATAAATGCCCATCAACTACTGAAGTGATTAATTAAAATAAAAATGTCATAGATATTCAAGTCTGATAATAAGTTTTGAATGAATACATGTACAAAACAAAATTTTAAATCACCAGAAATAAGCATGATTGTATACATACATATACACATGCATAGGCCCATTGTAATATTAATGTAAATATACCACAGACAATAATAATTATCTCAGAAAACTATTTTTATAGTCAGTAAAGTTTGTGAAAGTGCTACAGAAAATTCTCGTGGAATATGTCAATATTGTAAGAGATAATAGTGAATTGTTAAGTAGACTCTAAATAATTCAACCACTGATGTATTTAGTAAAATGGTAGTGTTTATAAATATTTTTGTAATTATATTTCCTGGAATAGATGGTAATAATATTTTTATATATTTTAAAATATGAAGTATGGGAAGACTTCTGAAATGAATAACTCTATTAGAAATACACTCAGAGGCTAGGGTCATGGTTAGCTGGGTAAAAGTGCTTGCCACAGAAGTGCGAGGACCTGAGTTTGACTCCATACTACCACACAGTGCAGGTCAGTCAGTACAAATCTGCAGTCTCAGCACTCCTTCAGAGAAAGCAGAAGCAGAGGAGAACCCATGGAGGATCACGGCCAGCTTGCTTGGAATACAGGAGGGAAACCACGAAGAGACCATGTCTCAGACAAGAGGAAGGTAAGCAACTGATGTCTGACCTTGACTTCTGACCTCCACCAGAGCTATGGCTTGTGTGTACACATACATCTATAGGTCCATAAGAATTTTCTGCTCATACACACATTCACACACAAAAAAGTATACATACTCATACAAGGGAAAAGAAAATGGATAAAATTATTCTAAAAATTAGGGTCCAGTCAGCAATAAAGAACATTTTCATAATTTTATGAATATGAATTTCTTCTCTCCATATCACATTGCCAAAATGATGTTATATTGAGAAAATTTAACTTTTAGTCTATGAGACTATGACTTTTTTTAACAAAAAGACATTAGTTGATCATGTTTATTGATTTTATGTAAAAAGCTATCATTCTGAAAATTTAAAATAATGCTTTTGAACAGTATCTCTAACAAAACAGAAATTCTCGTAGATTTTTGTGATTTAAAAAAAAACTAAAGTTACTTTGACTCAAGGAGACCTGTGCACGTTCCATTCATTTTTATAAATAAATATATAACTATATGATGCTACAAAGTAAACCGACTTGTATATTTAATGGATAGGCATATATGAGTATATTCCCAGACCAAATCAGTGCCTCCATTGCACATTATCTTGGCATAATTAAACTGATTAAATTACTGATTATTTTTGTACTAATTGCAATTATGATTATTTAGGAGAGTTTATCTCACTTATGAGACACAAGCCAGCTCTTTAAATATATTTTATGATACCAAAGTAGGAGCCATCTACTCAACTTTCTCATTAGTTTCTGTTGCTAGGGTATTCAAACAAGAAACTTGTTTTGTTAGCTTTTCATTTCGATGAGCTATATTCTGATTGCATTCATGATTAAATTATAATCTTTATAGTAAATTTTTGAAATTATTGGCTATATATCATATTGACTAACCCTATAAGCCTGAAGTAACAATAGCAATGAAAAAATTTTGAACCTAGTGAGATCATTTGGTTTCCTTATTCAATACTATCTTAATTGACTATTCTTTGTGCAAAGTCAGCATTGTTAAAACTGGCGTAGAGAGATGGCTCTCAGAGGTTAATAGCAGGTATTGTGTAGTTGGAAGGTTTCTCCGGTCCCTCCAGGCCCCCGCAGTCCCGTGGCACACTTATAAAATAATCACTCAGAAGCTTATATTAATTATAACTGCTCGGCCATTAACTCAGGCTTATTACTGACTAGCACTTACACTTAAATTAACCTATAATTCTTATCTATGTTTAGCCATGTGGCTTGCTACCTTTTCTCAGTTCTGTCTTGTCATCTTGCTTCCTGTGTCTGGCTGGTGGCTGGTGTCTCTTCTCTACCTCTCCTTTCTTTTTCCTGTCTATCTGCTTGAATTTCCTGCCTGCCTCTAAGCTGCCTTGCCATAGGCCAATATGGATTTATTTATCAACCAATAAGAGCAACACATATTCACAGCATACAGAAAGACATCCCACAGCAGTACTGCTCTTGCAAAAAACCTGAATTCAGTTCTCAGTCCACATATTGTTTGGCTCACAGCCACCTGTGACTCCAGCTTTTGGAATCTCTAATCCTGTTATTAGTTCTGTGGACATGTGTATTTATGTTCACTTGCAGTTATATTCCCATGTTCAGATACACAAAATCAACATATAATAAATCTTTGACAAAAAAAAAAGAAAAACAAAACAAATTACTTTAGGTGACAAATATCACTGAGCATCATGTATATAGAAAGATATAGATGATTTTATTTTTATTTTGAAGAGATAGAAAGAGATCATCTGTGCTCATAGGATGTTTCCCAAGATTTAAAATTATTACTCTTTTTTTTCTTTTACTTAAGAAGGAAAAAGATGTCGCAGAATATGGTGAAGAAGTGGGGAATGCACAATGATCACATGTCTTTAGCACTCACATGACCCTGTCCATGGAAAGCTCCTTTGCTGAACATACTTGCTAAGGGTTTGGATCTGAACAAGAATCCAACAGGTTGTGAAAAAAGGAACTCTGATTGCAAGTGACTACCTAGATACATTGCTGTAAATTTTAAGCCAGGCACTTATTGAACATATTCCAGGGCAACTGTTTTTCTAGCAGATATGTAAGGCAGAATACTCCAACCTGTAGAATCATCTTAGATATCCTGTAGAACCATCTTAGATATCCCTTCTTATAGCATAGCAAGCACATAAAGCTTGTATATATTGACATTTTTACATACATATGTTTGTGGTATTGCAAGGGTATGTATGCCTTTGTGTGTGTGTGTGTGTGTGTGTGTGTGTGTGTGTGTGTGTGTGTGTGTGTGTGTGTGTGTGTGTGTATGTGTGTGTGTGTGTATGTGTATGTGTTTAGGCAAGAGGCTGACTTCAAGTGTCTTCCTTGATCCTTTTTTATTTTATTTACTGAGGACAGGTGTTTCTGTGACTTTTTACCTTGGGGATTTGGCTA
Source organism: Peromyscus californicus insignis (assembly GCF_007827085.1). NCBI lineage: Eukaryota > Metazoa > Chordata > Mammalia > Rodentia > Cricetidae > Peromyscus > Peromyscus californicus. Next base: position 54,793,121 of record NW_026294617.1, on the reverse strand, counting down.
TTCTAAGTATTCACTTTGCCTAAGGTAATCCACATCAGGAATGGCTGGATTACATGTAAGCTTTCATGTTTGTTTGGCTTTTATGTGGGTGCAGGGGGTGAGTACACCAAACTTCAGATACATTCAATAAGAGTTGTATCCAAGGAGTCATCTCCTCAGAGTGTTTTGCTTATCTTAAAATTTAATTAAATCACTTGAAACAATTTTCTATTATAGTCAACACAATACTTTTAGTTGACAAAGTAAAATAAGGATAAAATGGCACAATAAAAATACATTCTGTAAAGAAGAAAGCTCAACTAACCACAGACTCCAGTGAAGGAAAAGAGTGCTATTATTATGGCAGAAATAAAGCTTGATTAGGCTGTTTCTTATCAAGAAGGGGTCAAAGCAATTCTCTTTATGTTTCTGTTCTTTGCTATTTGAACTAAGATCTAAATTATTAGCAGTAATTTTTAAAGAAAGTTTCATAGCCTAACTTCTTAGTTACTTCTTTTCAAGTTTCACTGTAATCTTAAACTCCCATTAATTGTGTGCAGTATGAATAGAATTATTAATTTAATCAATATAGTTCATTGCTAATGAAACATACAAGATGGAATTTTTTTTAACATCAGGTAAAGTTGAATTTAAAAAATAGTTTGTGAACACATGATCCTTAAATATGATTTATGGCTAGTTCACGGAAGAATAATGAATATCAGGGAAATTCATTCTTAACTAAAGTGGCTCTAAATCTACAGAGGAGACAGTTCCCATTGGATTTAAATGCCATGACTGACTTATCAGACCTAAATGCATCATAAGATGTTAACTTCATTTTGTTCCTGAAGCCCATGTTCCCCAGGACTTTCAAGTGAGGTCACTGTTTCTCTATGTCCATTTCTGCTTACTATTTTAGGTAAAATGGATGCATAATTTCTAATTGAAATTTTCTTGCTCATATGCCTAGCTCATGGATAGTTAGTTTAGGTTTAAAATTGATCATGTAGTTTCCAAAACAACCTACTGAGAACAGGAAATTCTCAGAAAGCTCCAAGTCAGACTAAGGGCTAAAGCATGGAGGAGAGTGTGGGCACTGTCCTCTGACTGTACCCTAACCTTTCATGATGTACACAATCCACAGAGTTTGTGAGGTGTGATATATGGACTAAATGAAAGCTTCAGGAGACCTCTTGTAAATTTCAGCAAATATTTTGCTTTCAGTTTACAGTTTAGAAATGGAGATAAAAATTATATTCATATATTTATCTCAGTTGCTTTCTTTGGGCACTCTGTGAGTGGCAAGAAGACACATTACAAAGCTTCATTTTCCTCATATTTCTTCTGAAAGAAATTGCTGCTCTGGGACAAAAGAATGTTTTACTGAAGAAAATGTCTCATTTAAAAATAGATTCTTTCATTTTTCCCTGTCTTCTCACAGATGAAGCACTGGACTACAAATACTGGACTACAAATTTCCTGGGAGGTAGAATGTGTGTAAAAATGATAGATTAAATATATACATAAAGAGCACAATAGCTGATATGTCGAAGGGTGTAGGGTCATTATCATCATAAACATCATTTTTTGCAGGCCTTGGTAATTATTATTATGCAACCCAGCCCAATTTAGTCTTGAACTTAAGCCAATCTTCTCACCTCATCCTCCTAAGTCATGGGTTTCTAGCCATTACCCTCAATGTCCAGCTCTGTGTAGTATTAACTGTGATTCTTGTCTGTTAGCTTCCATTCATATAACTTAGTAGGTAATTAGTATAGCATGGAATTATTTTCAGGCTATATTTTAGATATGACATTAACATTTTGAAATTATTTTCTATTATACTTAAAATAAGAAAGTGCTGATACTTAAAAAAGTTAAATGTATCTATTATTGAGGTATGTGTGTGCATGTGACAATGTTTGTGTGTATATGCACACACACTATAGTGTACATGCAGAAGCCATGTTACAATGATATGAAACAATTTCTATCCTATATTTTTCTATATTTTCTATATTCATTGGTCCCAGGGATCAAATTTTTCTATGGTAAGCATCTTAACCCACTGAGTTCTTTCACCAACCCAAGGGTTGATTTTTATAAAAACTGGTCAGAGGTTAAATGAACAGAATCATCTGCATGTTTCTCAAACATTTTCTTCCTTTAAAATTAGTATGCTTATTTTTAAATTAGATTACACAGTAACAAGTTTCCTGATGGAGTTTCCATCTATATGTATGTATATATTTATAATTTTTCTTAATAATTTCTTCCCCCTGTTTCTCTACACCATCTTCTTGACTTTTTCTTCCCTTCTGTATCACTTTGCATCAGTAGTCCACCTTCCGTTTTCTTCTTTTGTCTGTTCCTCCACTAAGCTCTCTTTTGTTTTCTCATCTCACCAGGTCCTTTCTAAATTCCTGTACTTTTCTGGTGTTTAGTCCTCGCTTGGTACCCATTTAATACTTACCAGCTGGGATTTCATCACAAAAGAGATCATAGAGTGTTTCATTTTCTGAGTCTGAGTTATTGAGATTTATACAATGTTCATCTAACAGACACTTTTTCTATAGAACATTGTTTCTTAACCTTCCTAATGCTGTCACCCTTCAATATAGTTCCTCATGTTGTATTGGTCTCAAACCAAAAATTATTTCATTGCTACTTCAAAACTGTAATTTTGTTACTGTTATGAATCATAATGTTAATATATGACACAAAAAGTATACGATATTCAACTCTCAAAGGTGTCAGGAACCACGGGTTGAGAACGGCTGCTATAAAAGTTACTGTTTGGATGGTCAGAGGTCATCAAATCCGTATTGTAATTATGCCCAATGTCTGTGGAATCATTGTATCATGATGAACAATGAAAGGGGAGTAGACTCTCAAATACAGTGTTAACTCTGAATTAATGAATTTTCTGTAAACTCAAGGCATCACTGACTGGCAGGAGGTAAATGCAAATGATGATCTTTTCAATGGGCACTACAGATTCATAAGCAAATACAATGGCATTTAGTTAATTTCATTTTCACTTGCTTCAAATAGTATTTTTCCAAATTTAGTGTTGGAGCTTATCACATCTATATTAGTGACTTGCATTTGTGTGATAAAATACCAGGACCAGAAAAATTAAGGAAAAGAACTATATTATGATTTATGTTTCCAGAGGACTGAGAGGTAATCATGGCGAGGAAGCACAGCAGCAAACATCAGGTATGGCTGCTGGATCAGAAACAGAGATCATATCTTAACTGCAAACTGGAAAGCAGAGAGAGCATAGTAGAAGTCAGGGAAGGCTATAAATTCCTCCTATCAAAGCCACCCTTAGTGACATACTCCCTCCAGCAAGGCTACACTCCCTATAGTTACATACTCTTCGCAAAGAGCGCCAAAAAAACATGTCCAAATGTTTAAACCTGCAGGGGATACTTCTCATTCAAACCACACCAATAACCATGTATTTATTTATTTTTTGTGTATTTATTTATTTATTTTTATGAAGTTGAGGTTGCCACAACCCAGTCTGCCAAGAGTAGTGCATCACAAAATATGTGATTCAATACTCTATGAATCATAGGTTGGAGTATGTTTTTGTATTAATAAAATAAGAAAGAAGGCCCCCATACCTATCCGCCCAAGACTCCAGCCACTTCCTGAGGCTTGGAAACCAATCTCCAGCTCTCATCAGGCCTAGAGGTGAGGGAATCTGTTCATACCCAGTGAGTCCTGCTCCTAAGACCCATCCTTGGGCCCCAGCCATTCCCCAACTCTATCCAACATCCACCCGACTCCACCCCAGTTGCTGGCCAGCAGGCAGGGCTCTTGCAGGAAGGCCCCCCTTCACGAAGACCCCCCAGCAGACCCTGCAATCTACACGCCCTGCTACCATACCCATCTGCCTGAGACCCCAGCCACTTCCTGAGGCTTGGAAACCAACTCCCAGGTTTCATCGGACCTAGAGAGAGAGCTTTCATTGGACAAAGAGCTGTCATTGGACCAAGAGTAAACTCGGGAGACAGGGAATCTGCCAGCCCTCATTAGAAAAGAATGGCTTTCTGAGAAGTAGAATCTGCCACCTCTCATTGGAACAAGAGAGGCTTCTTGAAACACAGAATCTGTTAGGTCTGACTGGACCAAGAGCCCTGATAAGACCAAGAGCAGATCAGTGAGTCACAGAATCAACTAGCTTGGATTGACATAAGAGAAGCTCACTGAGACACAGAATCTTCCTCTTCCAATTAGAACAAGAGCTAAGATAGGACACAGATGGGGCTCCTGAGACACAGACACAACAAGCATGGAATGGACCAATAGCAACTGGCTCAGACACAGGCACCTCTTATACCCATTAGGGGAGGAGATGTGTAGACATCAAGGCAGAATTGCATACAACAACATAAAGAGCAATACAGCATCACCAGAATCTAGACCTCCTCCAAGAACAAGACCTGAACATCACAATGCAGAAGAAGCAGAAGAAAGTGACCTTAAGAATAGCATCATGGAGATGCTAGAGGCCTTTCAAGAAAAAATGAAAAATGAAATTGAGGAAAAGACAAACAAAAAAAGTAGAAGAAATCAATAAAGCAATTGAGAAAAAGACAAACAAAAAATTGGAAGAAATTTATAAAGAAATGGAGGAAAAGACAAATAAAAAATTGGAAGAAATCAATAAATCCCTTAACGAAAATCATGAAAAAGTAATTAAACAGGTGAGGGAAACAGTTCAAGACCTGAAAAGGGAAATAGAAACAATGAAGAAGACACAAACAGTGGGAATACTGGAAATAGAAAATCTGAGTAGATGAACAGGAAACACAGATGCAAGCATAACCACGAGAATACAAGAAATGGAAGAGAGGTTCTCTGGTGTAGAGAATACAATAGAGGAAATGGATTCATCAGTCAAAGAAAATACCAATGCCAAAAAAGTCATAAAACAAAATGTCCAAGAAATCTGGGATACCATGAAAAGACCAAACCAAAGAATAATAGGGATAGAGGAAGGAGAATACCAACTCAAAGGCACAGAAAATATATTTAACAAGATCATAGAAGAAAATTTTCCAAACTTAAAGAAGGAAATACATATGAAGATTCAAGAAGCCTATAGAATACCAAACAGACTAGACCCCCCAAAATATTCTCTGTGCTACATAATAATAAACAAATAAACCTACAGAATAAAGAAAGAATATTAAGAGCAGCAAAGGAAAAAAGCCAAGTGACTTATAAAGGCAAACCCATCAGAATAACACCTGATTTCTCAGTGGAGACTGGTAAAGCCAGAAGGATCTGAACAGATGTAATGCAGACACTAAGAGACCATGGATAGCCAGCCTAGACTAATACACACAGCAAAAGTTTCAATCATCATAGACGGAGTGAACAAGACATTCCAAGACAAAACCAGATTTAAATAATACCTATCCACAAATCCAACCCTACAGAAAGCACTAGAAGGAAAATTCCAACCTAATGAAGTCAGATACACCCTCGAAAACACAGGCAATAGATAACTCCACAGCAGTAAATCCCAAAGAAGAGAAGTACACACACACACTACCACCAAAAGATAATAGGAACTAACAATCATTGGTCATTAATATCCCTTTATATCAATGGACTTAATTCACCTATAAAAATCATGGGTTAACAGAATGGATACAAAAGCAGGACCCAACTTTCTGCTGCATACAAGAAACACACCTCAATTTCAAAGATAGACTACCTCAGAATAAAAGACTGGGAAAAGTCTTTCCAATCAAATGGTCCTGAGAAGCAAGCTGGCATAGCCATCCTGATATCCAGCAAAATAGACTGCAAACTAAAATCAATCAAAAGAGATCAAGAAGGACATTACATACTCATTACAGGAAAGATCCACCAAGATGAAGTTTCAGTTCTGAATATCTATTCCCGAAACACAAGGGCACCCACATATGTAAAAGAAATATTACTAAAGCTTAAATCACACATAAAACCCCTCACATTAACAGTGGGAGACTTCAACACCCCACTCTCACCAATGGACAGATCTGCCAAATCGAAACTTAACAGAGGAATAAAGGACTTAACTGATGTTATGACTCAAATGGACTTAATCGATATCTACAGAACATTCTATCCTAACAAAAAAGAATATACCTTTTTCTCAGCACCCCATGGAACCTTTTCTAAAATTGACTACATACTAGGCCACAAAGCAAATCTCACCAGATAAAAAAAATAATAATAATTGGAATAACCTCTTGTGTTCTATCCGACCACCATGATTTAAAGTTAGATTTCAATAGCAACAAAAATTACAGAAAGCCTATGATCTCATGGAAACTGAATAGTGCTCAATTGAATCACCAATGGGTCAAAGAAGAAATAAAGAAATTAAAGACTTCCTAGAGATCAATGAAAATGAATATACCACATACCCAAACTTATGGGACACTATGAAAGCAGTGCTAAGAGGAAAATTCATAGCACTAAATGTCCACATAAATAAGTTGGAGAAATCTCACACTACTGACTTAACAGCACACCTGAAAGTTCTAGAACATGAAGAAGCAAAGTTACTCAGGAGGAATAGACGCCAGGAAATAATCAAATTGAGAGCTGAAATCAATAAAATAGAAAGAAAGAGAACAATACAAAGAATCAATGAAACAGAGTTGGTTCTTTGAGAAAATCAACAAGATAGACAAGCCCTTATCCAAACTAACCAAAAGGCAGAGAGAGAGCATCCAAATTAGCAAAATCAAAAATGAAAAGGGAGACATAACAACCAACAATGAGGAAATCCAGAGAATCATCAGGTCATTCTTCAAAAACCTGTACTCCACAAAACTGGAAAATCTAGAAGAAAGGGATAATTTTCTGGATAGGTACCGCATACTTATGTTAAATCAAGACCAGATAAACTATTTAAATAGACCAAAAACCCCTAAGGAAATTGAAACAGTCATTTAAAGTCTCCCATCCAAAAAAAAAAAAAATACAAAAAAACCCCACTACCAGATGGTTTCAATGCAGAATTCTACCAGATCTTCAAAGAAGAGTTAATACCAATACTCTTTAAATTGTTCCACACAATAGAAACAGAAAGAACATTACAAAACTCCATCTATGAGGTTATTATTCCCCTTATTCCCAAGCCAAACAAAGATGCAACAAAGAAAGAGAATGACAGAATTATCTCCCTCATGAATATTGTTGCAAAAATATTCAATAAAAATATTGGCAAACAAACCACCATGATCAAGTAGGCTTCATCCCAGAGATGCAAGGGTGGTTCAACATATGGAAGTCTCTTAATGTAATACACCATATAAACAAACTGAAAGAAAAAAACCCACATGATCACCTCACTAGATGCTGAAAACGCCTTTGACAAAATCCAACACGCCTTTATGATAAAAGTCTTGGAGGGATCAAGAACAGAGAGAACATACCTAAACAAAATAAAGGCAATTTACAGCAAGCCAACAGCCAACATCAAAGTAAATGGAGAGAAACTCAAAGCTATTCCACTAAAATCAGGAACAAGACAAGGCTGTCCACAATCCCCATACTTATTCGATATAGTACTTGAAGTTCTAGCCAGAGCAATAAGACAACAAAAGGAGATCAAGGGGATACAAATTGGAAAGGAAGAAGTCAAACTTTCACTATTTGCAGATGACATGATAGTATACATAAGTGACCCCAAAAATTCTACCAGGGAACATCTACAGCTGATAAACTCCTTCAGTAAGGTGGCAGGATACAAGATTAACTAAAAAAAAAAAAAAATCAGTAGCTCTCCCATATACAAATGACAAATGGCCTAAGAAAGAAACCAGAGAAACATCACCCTTTACAATAGCCACAAATGATATAAAATACCTTGGGGTAACTCTAACTAAGTAAGCGAAGGACCTGTATGACAAGAACTTTAAGTACCTGAAAAAAGAAATTGAAGAAGATGTCAGAAAATGGAAAGATCTCCCACGCTCATGGATAGGTAGGATTAACATAGTAAAAATGGCAATCTTGCCAAAAGCAATCTACAGATTCAATGCAACCCCCATCAAAATCCCAAAACAATTCTTCACAGACCTGGAAAGAACAATACTCAACTTCATATGGAAAAACAAAAAATCCAGGGTAGCCAAAAGAATCCTGTACAATTAAAAAAAAAAAAACACCTCTGGAGGCATTACAGTCCCTAATTTCAAGCTCTACTATAGAGCTACAGTAATAAAAACAGCTTGGTACTGGCATAAAAAACAACATGTGGACCAATGGAACCGAATTGAAGACCCTGACATTAATCCACCTATGAACATATGATTTCCAATAAAGAAGCCAATTGTACAGTGGAAAAAAGAAAGCATCTTCAACAAATGGTGCTGGCATAACTGAATGTCAATATGTAGAAGACTGCAAATTGATCCATATCTGTCACTGTGCACAAAACTTAACTCCAAGTGGATCAAAGACCTCAACATAAATCCAGTTACTCTGAATCTGATAGAAGAGAAAGTAGGAAGTAGTCTGGAACGCATTGGCATGGGAGATCACTTCCTATATATAACACCAGTAGCACTGACACTGAGAGAAACAAATTAATAAATGGGACATCTTGAAACTGAGAAGCTTTTGCAGAGCAAAGGACACAGTCAGTAAGACAAAACGACAGCCTACAGAATGGGAAAAGATCTTCACCAACCCCACATCCGACAGAGGACTGATATCCAGAATATATAAGGAACTCAAGAAATTAGACATCAAAATACCCAACAGTCCAATTAAGAAATGGGCTATAGAGCTAAACAGAGAATTCTCACCAGAAGTATCTCAAATGGCTGAAAGACATTTAAGGAATTGCTCAACATCCTTAATCATCAGGGAAATGCAAATCAAAATGACTCTGAGATGTTAATCTTACACCAGTCAGAATATCTAAGCTCAAAAACACTGAAGACAGCTTATGTTGGAGAGGATGTGGAGCAAGGGAAACACTCCTACACTGTTGCTGGGAATGCAAGCTTGTACATTCAAGCTTTGGAAATCAATATGGCGCTTTCTTAGAAAATTGAGAATCAACCTCCCTCAAGACCCAGCTATACCACTCTTGGACATACACCCAAGGTATGCTCAATCATACCACAAGGACACATGCCCAGCTATGTTCATAGAAGCATTATTTGTAATAACAAGAACCTGGAAACAACCTAGATGCCCTTCAACTGAAAATAGATAAATAAAATGTGGTACATATATACAATGGAGAACTACTCAGCAGAGAAATCAATGACATCATGAAGTTTGCAGGCAAATGGAGGGAACTATAAAATATCATTCTGAGTGAGATAAACCAGACTCAGAAAGACAAACATGGTATGTACTCACTCATAAGTGGATACTAGATGTAAATCAAAGGATAACCAGACTGCAACTCATAACTCCAGGGAGACAAACGAGTGAAGAGGACCCTAAGAAAGACACAGGGATCTCCCAGCAACAGAGGAGTGGATGAGATGTACATGAGCAAACTGAGGGTGAGGGGGGTAATGAAGGGCAAAGGTCTGGGGAAGGAGAGCTTAAGGGAGAGGGAGGTCCCAGCTGTATCAGGAACAGAGTGGGAGAACAAGGAAAGAGATACCATGATAAATGAAGACCCCATGGGAATAGGAAGAAGCAGAGTGCTAGAGAGTTCTCCAGAAATCCACAAAGATACCTCCACTTTAGATTACTGGCAATTGTCGAGAGAGTGCCTGAGCTGATCTACTCTGGTGATCAGATGGCTGAACACCATAACTATCATGATGGAACTCTCATCCAGTGACTGATGGAAGCAGATGCAGAGATCCACGGTCAAACCCCAGGTGGAATTCCAGGAGTCTAATCAGCAAGAGAGAGGAGGAACTGTATGAGCAAGAGATGTTGAGACCATGATTGGAAAAAGCACAGGGACAAATAGCCAAACTAGTGGAAACACATAAACTGTGAACCAATAGCTGAGGAACCCCCACTGAACTGGATCAGGCCCTCTGGATAAGTGAGACAGTTGATGAGCTTAAACTGTTTAGGAGGCCCCCAGGCAGTGGGACTGGGACCTGTCCTTGGTGCATGAGCTGGATTTTTGGAACCTAGGGCCTATGCTGAGATACTTTGCTCAACCTTGGTACAGGGAGGAGAGGACTGGACCTGCTTCAACTGAATTTACCAGGCTGGCCTGACTCCCCAGGGGAGACCTTGCATTAGAGGAGGTGGGAATAGGGGGTGGATTGGTGGGAAGGCTAGGGGTTGGGAGGAGAGAGGATAGGGGAATACGTGGCTGATATGTAAAATTAAATTAATTATAAAATAAAAATATGTATAAAAAATAAGAAAGGACAGAACAAAAGAAAAATACATAAAGTACAGAAAATATGAAATAGAAATAAGAAGATACTGACATGAGCAAAAGCAAAATATATTGTCACTTAAGAAATTCAAGAATGCTTCTCTGATTTCTTTCTTAGCCCGTTTATCATTTGTATATAGGAGGGCTACTGATTTTTTTGAGCTAATCTTGTGTCCTGCCACCTTAACTGTAGGAGTTTATCAGCTGTAGGAGTTCCCTGGTAGAATTTTTGGTGTCACTTATGTATACTTTCATGTCATCTGCAGATAGTTTAAGTTTGACTTCTTCCTTTCCAATTTGTATTCCCTTGTTCACCTTTTGTTGTTTTATTGCTCTAGCTAGAACTTCCATTACTATGTTGAGTAAGTATGGGGAGAGTGAACAGCCTTGTCTTGTTCCTGATTTTAGTGGAATAGCTTTGAGTTTCTCTCCATTTACTTTGATGTTGGCTGTTGGCTTCCTGTAAATTGCCTTTATTATTTTTAGATATGTTCCTTGTATGTAGCTTTCTATCTCTGTTTTGTACAGTCTAGGATCACAGCCCATGACCAACAGTAGGTGTTTTTTTCACCTCAACTACTTTAATCAAAATAATCCCCCACAGGAAGGTCCATAGGCCAGTCTCCAAGATGATTCTAGATATCAGCAAATTGATCATTTAAGTTTACCGTCATAGTTAGAGTGCATAGATGAATCTCAATGTTGTGGATGAAAGCATTTTTTAAAAATGAAATTAATATTGAAGTTAGGAAATTTGAGTGTGCTATCCTCTGTGATGGGAAGGGTGCTTGTCCAATCACTGGGAATCTTAAGAGACAAAGACTGACTCACAGAAGAAAGAACATGGCCTTTGGAACTGTGCCCTCTGCAGCTAACCCACTGACTATGTACAAATTCTGGACTTGCTGTTGTCCTCAAATGCAAGACCCAATCTCTTCAACTCTATGACGTAAATTACACACATAAATACAGTCATAACCTCATCTATCAGTAACCCTAGGAGATTGGTTTCTGAACTCTAGTGGATACCAAAATTTGTAGGTGACCAAGGCTCTGGTGTCATGGAATATTTGCATGTGAGCTGTGTGGTATCTTCCCTTATATAGCAAATCATATCCAGATTGCTTAAACTATTGAATATAATGTACAATAAGTTTTTATTATACTTCTTATAGAACAATGACTAGAAAATACTGATGGATAATCAATATAGATATATTTATAAACTTTGTAAAAGCTAACTGCCAGTAACTGTTAATGACTCATGAATATGAAAATAATTGACACAAGGAAACTAATTGTTTATGTTTCTGCTATTCTAGGGAACCCAGACTAAGATAGCTTTCTATACCTTATCAAAACCCATTGAATACCTTTCCAACAACCTTGTACCCTATAGAATATACATTGAGTAACTAATACCACAATTCATAAACTGCCACATATAAAGTCGAATTATGATATTGACATAACATTGCAATTCTAAAAATGTTTAAATTCTAATGAATCAAAAAAGGCTAAGAAATGAAAGGTAAAATGTAAAGTATGAAAATTCTGAGTCTTTTACAATGTAGGTACTAATTGGCCAATATAAAATTAAATGCCTATTAAGATGAATTTCTTGAATTTTCCTTAATCCATTAACTTGGCAAAGCTTGAGTTATGCATAAATAGTTTCACAAAAATATAATTATGTGAGTAAACTACACAGGATTCTTGGAGATGGACAAAAAGCATTTTGCTTTATGAGATAGACTTGCACCTTTAGGATCAGGGACAAGATATTATAGCTTATATATAAAATTTCCATTCCAGATGCTTGTGTTTTTAATATGTAGCCCCAGTTGAAGGCCTATTGAGAAGTCAATTAAACTTGTGAATACAAAAAAAAAGAAAAGAAATTCAAGAATGTACAACACATGCTTTTTCAAATGTTAGCATCTAACATTTTTAAATATAAATAATGTATTAGTCTCAAAAATACTCTATTGTGCAATTAACTCCAGTGTGAATTAATCATTGACATGCATTTTTTTTACTCACATAACCAATTATTTTTGCTTATTTTGGTCATGAAATGAGTCACAGCAATAAATATTGTTGCTTATTACACAGCACTACCTCTTCATATGAGACCTCTGTTGTATGTCTATTCTCTCATTGCATGAGGATCTCTAAGCATTTACACTGGTTACATATATTTTTGCCTTGCTGTATGTAAAGTGCAGTCTATCTAGGAAGATGACATTGTTATTTTACTCGATTTAATTTTACAGGTTTTTAATTTAAATATATGTATGTCTGCATGATTTCATGTACACTATGTGCATGCAAGTGCCCATGGAGGACAGGAAGGGATTAGATTTCCAGAAACTGGAGTTATAGATAGTTATGAGCCACCCTGTGGATGCTGGGAAGCAAACCTAGGTTCTCCAGAAGAGCAGTAAGCTGGTAGGCACGTATTCGGGGTGTACATGTCACAACTCGAATATGGAGGACAAAGGGCAATTACGTGGAGTCAGTTGTTTCCTTCTACCCTCGAGTGTTTCAGAGATCATACTCACCCGGTTTGTGCGGCAAGTACTTTGACTTGGCCATTCATCTCACAAGCCCTTTCATGTTATTCATAAGTTTTCACATGTTCACTTAGTGCGTTTTGCTTTATATTGAAATTTTCACACTAATATTAAATAAAAATGAATTTTACCTGATTGCAATAATGTAATAATGAAAGAAAAATATCATATATCTTCTCTCCTATGTGAATCCTAGCTTCAGCTAAATGTGTGTATCGAGGTGGCAGAACATGTAAGTAAAGGCCAGTGAACTAGAATGGAATGCGTATGACTGGAAAAATAAAAAGGAGCTTTAAGAAAGCATGTAGGGAAAACAATAGAGCAAACTGGGTGGTGGACATACTTGGGAAAAGGGAACTGTGAGGATGGGGGTTTAAATATCAATCAAATGAAACATGTATGAAAATCCTAAATTGAAACCTATTACTTTCAAAGCAAATTCAAAGAGCAAAAATAAAACTAACCTTATGGAATGTATCAAAATTGAGATTTCTATTTAATTAAAGAAGATATTACACACTTAATTGTCACAGCAAACAGCAATATTTTGCCATGAGTATTCAGTAAAACAATCTAAAAGTTGGTGCTCCCCTTTTCTTTATTTCCATCCAGGACTAATGTAAAGATATGTGTTGACTGCACAGTAGCAGCACAGGAAATATCAGAGTATCTGTCCTCAGTGTGCTGGTGTTTATTATTGCCCTCATCAAACTTTTAGTTAGAAACCATTACACAAACAATACACAGGTATTTGTTATTCTGTATGTGTATGTTATATACACACAAAGCACACACACATACTTGTTTCCTTAAGAAATAAACAATTCAGAATTCAGCTCATTCTCCAGATCTTTGAAACAAACCATTATAAGGCAGTTTTTACTCTATTAATAAAATGCAAGTTAATCTTCAAACTGAAACTAGCTTTAAATAATAGTTTGTTAAAAGGCCAAACCAAAGGTACTATGAACTTTAAACATAGTTACATTAAGATAAATTGAGTTTGTATAACATAAATTTTCTTTTTATTTTTTATTTAATATATCTTAAATTAAAGTATAATTACATTGTTTTCTCCCTCACTTTCCTCTCTCCATTTCCTTCTGCATCCCCCTCTCTAACCCCTCCTAAGTTGCCCCAACACCTGCAACCCATCATTGTCTCCCTCTCAAACTCCTCATCACATTTTTCCATGTTGGAGCTGGGCATTTTTTTGCCTTCATGAGAATTATTATGAAAAAAAAATATTGTGTTAGCTTTATAGAGTAGCCAGTCTTGGTAAAAGTAAAACAAGTTTATGAACATGAACAGTTTGAAATGTATATTTTTAGCATACCAGGATCCTGATTCAAGATCTTCACCAATATAAACAAAAACAAAAGAATGAGGAACAAACATTCAGAGAACAGAACGGGCTTGGCAAAAGATATTTGTTAAAAAGCATATTTCACTAATCCCAGTACTGAAATATGGTGCAGAAGAGAACTATAACAAGCATGGAGAAGGAACTGTCGCTGGGACAATTGTACATTTAATTTGAAAATACCCATTGAAAAATATTAGCATCACTTTGAATTCACTAAAAACACACTAAAGTTGTCTCGGTGAGCTGGCTAGGAAGGGAAAATTATTAATTTTTAAAATGTTTAGTTCTTTTGATGTCATACAAGAATAGTTTAATTTTTGCATTTTATTTGATCATTTTAAATTTTTATTAGCCCATTCTTGGAAGATAAAGTTCTTCATTTCATAATTATTCCCAAGACTGGTGCACTTTTTAAAAATTTTATGTATTGAATTTTATGTGACTAACAGAATTTTTTAAATATGAACAGCTTATGTTGTTTAGAATTCTCTCATGTGTTTCTGCAAGTCCAAGTGTAATGTGTATGTGAAGGGGATTGGATCGCTCCTTTCAAAGCCAGGCTTTTCCCTTCTTGTTCATTTGTTTATGTTTCAGCGAAGGGAAAGGATGAGAAGACAACAACTCAGAAAACAAGAACACAATCACAGCCAGCCTGCAGTTCTGAGGGAGACTGGGAGGTCTCTTCAGATCTCTGAAAGCAATGTGTATCAAACTGGTGATGGGCCAGGTTGTCCTATTCAGAACCAGGATACTGTTAGCTGACAAGGCCATTGTCAGAACATGAGGAAACAGTGCAGGATTTCTGTTCTGTAAGGAGACATCCAACATTGCCCACGGAAATTCTGTTGTCTAGGATAAGAGCTTCAGGTTTAGTTCACTGCTGGGGTGCAGACATTCAGGAAGCCTGTGCTCAATTTTATCACAAAAACAAAACAAAAAAGTCATGGGAATTTTTCCTCTCCAGTTGCCTCTGGAGCCTAGGCATCTGCCAGTTTATCTCCCATACCGTGATGTCCCTAATCTTCAGGACTTAGTGATTCAAAAGACAAAATGGGCCAATGTGTGTGTCTTGGCTTTCATATGTGTTTCTGGAGCTTTTCCTGTGGCTCTTCTTTTATTGTTCTGTTTGCTTGTTTTGTGTATTCTCTTTTTTTTATTGTACGTAATCTATTATTATTATTATAGATATGTGTTTGTATCCTAATTAGAGAAAGAAAGAAAGGGTTTGGATTTGAGTGGAAGGGTTAGTGAGGAGGATCTGGGAGAAGCTGGGAGAGAGGAACCATAATAAGTATATAATGTATTACAAAATGTATTTTAAATAAAAATACAGAAATATAACGCCCCCCGATCTGAAAGGGAGCCTTTACAAGTCATCTTTTTTGTACTGCAAATGCCTGCGCTTGAAACAGAGCACTGTGTCACACTATGCTGCTTTGCCTGAAGGGATCAAGAGGTAAGTTTGCTTTCTTAAGGCTTCCACAGAAGGATGTGTCATTTCTTTTACTTTAAAAGATATTCCATCGCATTCAGAGGTTTCTGATTTAAATCTTACTTAACAGCATGGTGAGACCAGCTGCTCAGAGTCTAAACATCACTTTCTTAGTCAGTTTGCCATGGGATTGTTTTCATGCATACAGTGATTTGTAAAGCATACTTTAGAACAGTTTCAGGATCATACTTTCATCATACTCTAAAATCATACATGGTTAACTTTTGTGTTTAGTACATGATTTAATCAAGTTCTGATTCTTTCCCACATTTTTAAAGTAATAACTTGAGCAGAAGTAATTTTTTAATTAAAATTCTAAATAGCCTATTCAGTAAACAATGATAATATGCAAATACAAACCCACAAGTTAAACACACACACATCAAATTCATTAAAATCTTCGGGAGATCTGGGAGTATTAAATCAAAATCACAATTCCCAATAATGAATAATACCCAATAGTAATTACTATTGATATCAAAATACTCATTGTGTTACATATCATTTTTGCTTTTGGTTTTATTATATCTTCCTTTTTCTAGCCTAGATACTAAAATAACCCTTGATTTCTTTATGAAAAGCTTTAGGCGCAAAGCAGTGCCCACCAACATGGTTTTACAATTCTGGGGATTTATGTCCTTCATATATTTCAACATCACTCCCCTTGGCTACAATGAAAGATTCCTTTTATTTCACTACATTGTAATGTCAGGATTATAGCACAGTGATGGAAGGAAGGGGAAGTTATATGAGCCTTAGTAAAAATAATTTGGGAGTAGACGTTATAAAACAGCAAGGCACAAATGGCGAACATGCATAAACAAAGAAAAAGCAGTATAGTGTGTTTAAAACGTGTTCATTTCTACTTCCTGTTTTTGTAATTACCATTTTTTAGTCATTTAAATAATAATCGCATTCAGATGACCTCCCTTATTAGCATAGATAGAAGGTAAATGAATTTTAGACATGTGGCAATATTCCACTTCCATTATTAGTCATATATTTCCTGAGAAGAGAACGGCAGAGCTCTGAACTTAGAGGTTGCTGTTAGCCACATGCTATGGCACTTCTGAATATGAGAATTATAAACAGTTACAAATGGGAAGACTTAGAGTTTAAACTGAAAACTTGGCCTGAAACAATTAAAAAATATCTATCTCGTGTTTTAAATTGTTCCATGAATGTGTTGGGAGAGGGGTATGTGCATGTGAGTTCAGGTGCCCACTGAGATCAACAGCATCAAGTACCCATCAAGCTAGAGTCACAGGTGGTTGCAGTCCACCCAGTGTGCTTACTGGAAACTTAACTTGGGTGCTTTGCCTGAACAGCTCTTAATCACTGAGTCATCTCTTTTGTTCCTACTCATACAACTTTTTAATCAATTATAAATTATAACTTTGTTTATTACTCGTATCCTGACTAAAATGGAATGATTCTAATATAAAGTATATTCCTATTAGACATTATCACATATTTGAGTTTTCTGAAAGCAGTTTTTAATACATGAAGCCAGTAATTATAATCAGCAATCTTGACTTTTTTCAAGTTTCAGTATAATGCTAACTTTTCCTCCCTAGAGAAAAATATCATGTTTGAGGATGACTTTTTCTTTTTCAATATGTTTGAGTCTTAGCACCTTGTTCAAGACCACGTAGTATGTGGTTATATACATAAAAACTGACTAAACGAATAACGGAAAATTCCCAAAGCAGGTTCTAGTGGGAAATTTTAGAAAACAATTCACCTTTGAGTTTAGAGTGAGAAAATAGCTTTACTAGGATTGGAATTTTAAATCTCCATATTCTCTGGTAAAATACTTACAAAGTGCACATATAGATAGTAACTCATTTATCCTGCCTTTTTATATCATTTTGTTCTCTTCATGTTTTGAAGAAAGACAAGTTATTTCCAGGTTATCTCCTGTTCAGGTAGTTAATGTGTGTGCCTGCAATCTCCATTCTTATTAGATGGTCTGTAGTAGAGTTGTATGACTTTTTATTTATAAAAAACTCAATGGAGATATTAAAGGGAGAAGAGAGATCAAGAAGGGAGAATGAGGTTTCAAACATCTAGAATAAAGAGTATTCATTTTCTCAACCTTCCTAATGCTACACCCCTTTTAATACAGTTCTTCACACCGTGGTGACCCCTAAACATACACTTATTTTTGTTGCTCCTTCATAACTATAATTTTGCTACTGTTATGAATCACAATGAAAATATCTAATATGCAGGATATATGAGACCCCATACAAAGGGTCATTCTATTCTTCCAAAGAGTTGTGACCCCAGGTTGAGGACCACTGATTTAGAGGGCCTTCTTATCCTGTTGTCTTCCATTCCCTCTGGGTCTTACACTCACTCTTCCTCCTCTAATATTATTCTAAATATATCTTCTGTGCTCTAAGCTCTTGTATATAAAGATTTTACTTTTGGGGGAAATTTGGCAATGTTAGGCTAGGATTGTTTTAAGAAAGAAGACACATTGGTAGAGTTTTGAATTGTATCACACTACTCCTCTATGGAATTAATCAATTAATAACTACTATATGGAACATGGATACCTGTTGGTACAAGGTGGCAGTTCAGTTGTTAAGACCTACACTTGTGAGGACCTGAGATGAAGTGACTGGTGGGAGTGAATGATATATATGCACTATATCAGACTTTTGAGAATTAAAATCATAATATCAGACACAGTAAACTTTGATTTCTTTGGAAAAATATAGCAAAAGATTGAGAATGACTGATCTTTGACTAAAGCCACTGGAAATAGTGAAAGCTCAAAGCTTTCCTTGGTAGTGCACAATTGAACTCTCATCTTCTACCATGAGAAGGCAATGGGCAATTAGGACCAAGCCCAATGTTCAAGTGAAAAATAGTAGACTTCTGACGGAGGTTACAAGATTCAGTGTTCAGGAATTTGGCCGGGAAGATCACTAGAACTGGACAAAAAATAATAGACTACACTGATTGTGGCACGCAGAATACTGGCAATCCAAAATGACCTCATCTGTATAATAGGCTGTGACAAAAGAAGGAAATAATGATGCAGATGTTATGATTAGTAATCAGACTTTTGAGACTGACATGCAACTTATTGGGCTAAAGAGGGAAACACCACACCCCTAAATCAATACCCTTTCTTTCTCTTATCAGAATACAAATAAGCATCTAAAAAGAAATAAAATAAAATAAGATAAAATGAAAACAATCCAGAATAAGAAAAAAAAGCACATACCTTCACACACAGAAATCCCATGAAAACACAAAACTGGAAAACATAATATATAAGCTAAGTTAAAAATAAAAACAAAAAAAAACCCACACAAAAGAAACTGACAAAGCATTATGAGACATAGATAGATGATAGAAAGACAGACAGACAGACAGACAGACAGACAGGTAGACAGATAGATAGATAGATAGATAGATAGATAGATAGATAGATAGATAGATAGATAAAAATAAAAAAAATCCAAAATTGTCATTTACTTTGTTTTGTGTTGGCTATCTATTAGTAGGCATAGAGCTTGGAATTCAGAGTGGATTCTATACTCAGTGAGACTCCACTGGCGAAAATCAGATTCCTTATTGAGTAGTTACCAATTTGAGGTACCTCTGCATTTGAGTCATTGGCTTATGTCCACTTCTTTCAGCGCTGGGGATCATGTTTCTTACAAAACCATGCAGACCACAGTCTCTGTAAACTCATATGTATGTTGGTCCTGCTCTTCTTATAAGGCCTTATTTCTTTGGTATTTTTCATCTCCATTGGCTCTTATATTTCTGCTTCCTTTTCTGCAGCGTTCCCTGAGCCCTGAGGGGGAGGGATTTGATGCAGACATACCATTTAAATCCAAGTATTCCAAGGGAAATGAGGAGGATCTGAGAAGTGTTTAGGTAGGAGAAATCATAATCAGAATATAATATATGGAAAAAATCAATTTTCAATATAAAAAGGAAAAAAAATTTCTTAATCAGCTGACATTTAAATTGGAAAGTTTTTCCAAAGTATGCCAGAAAATACAATATGATTGTAAAGGACATTAAAACTGTAGGGAGAGTTAACTAGGAAGATAATAGTAATGCTTACATTTGGGCTATATTTTTTCCTGGATTTAACATTGGACTAAGACAGTTAAGAGCCTATTCCTGAAAACAGGACAACTCTTGAAGCTGAAGTCAAGAAAACAGATTATTCAGTAGATCTTTCAGAAATAAAGCAACCACTTGGGTGAATGACTTGTACGATACTTTTCAGACTGCTAGACTACAAAAGTCTAAAGCAATAGATAACTAGAAACTAATACATATAATGAGGTAGAATTGTCAGTGTTTACTAGCAGATGGTGACAGAAAGAAATCAAAATCTTGAAACAGTAACTCCCAGAAATATACTATACAAGGTAAACACAAACATAAACGTACTGTGCTCAATGGAGGGTTTAAAGAATTCATATTTACCACATCAGAAAGATAAATGCTGATGAGAAAGGAGAAACTTTATTAAGATGGTCATTGGTTGCTTTATCTAGGATTGCTTATGTTTAAAACACTTCCAAAAATGAGCAATCTCTCTAAGAACAGATATCAAATAGTATCATTTTGGGAAAATATTAGAGGTTGTATGCTCAGAAACCTGGCAGATTGATTAAAAGTATGAGATGCAAAATATCAATGACAGCCAGAAAAGGTAGGCTTATGAAAATTGTAGAGTTTGTTAATCTTAAGTGACCTTCCTAAGGGCAAAATGAATTTTTAGTTAATGAGGTACTGTTCCTTCACCATAGTTAAAACAGATAAAAAGAAGATTCAACCAATAAAGGGTAGATGGTCAAGGGAGATATTTAAAAAGATAGCCAAAATTTCTTGCGAAGTGTTCAGAGCTGAGTCACTTTTGAACTCATACATATTAAGTAGACAACCAGTCAGAATTCCAGGAGGATGAAATAGCAACTCCAGGGCAATTACCCAGGGACCATTCTCCAGTTTTTTTTTTTTTTTTTAATTTTTTTTTCTTTTAATTTATTTTGCAATACAATTCAGTTCTACATATCAGCCACGGATTCCCTTGTTCTCCCCACTCCCGTCCCCCTCACCTTCCCCCCAACGCCCCCCCCCCCATTCCCATCTCCTCCAGGGCAAAGCCTTCCCCACAGACTGAGGTCAACCTGGTAGACTCAGTCCAGGTAGGTCTAGTCCCCTCCTCCCAGGCCGAGCCAAACAATCCTGCATAGGCCCCAGGTTTCAAACAGCCAACTCATGCAATGAGCACAAGATCTGGTCCCACTGCCTGGATGCCTCCCAAACAGATCAAGCCAATCAACTGTCTCACCCATTCAGAGGGCCTGATCCAGTGGGGACCCCTCAGCCATTGGTTCATAGTTCATGTGTTTCCATTCATTTGGCTATTTGTCCCTGTGCTTTATCCAACCTTGGTCTCAACAATTCTCGCTCATATAAACCCTCCTCATTCTCGCTAATTGGACTCCCAGAGATCCACCCGGGGCCTAGTCATGGATCTCTGCAACCAGATCCCTCAGTAGTTGGATGAGGTTTCTAGCACAACAATTAGGGTGTTTGGCCATCCCATCACCAGAGTAGGTCAGTTCGGGCTGTCTCTCGACCATTGCCAGCAGTCTGTTGTGTGGGTATCTTTGTGGATTTCTGTGGGCCTCTCTAGCACTTTGCTTCTTCCTATTCTCATGTAGTCTTCATTTACCATGGTCTCCTATTCCTTGTTCTCCCTCTCTGTTGTTGATCCAGCTGGGATCTCCCGCTCCCCCAAGCTCTCTTTCCCTCAACCCTCGCCTTTCATTACCCCCACTCATGTCCAGGCTGTTCATGTAGATTTCATTCCATTTCTCTGTCATTGGGCGATCCCTGTGTCTTTCTTGGGGTCCTGTTTTCCAGGTAGCCTCCCTGGTGATGTGAGTAGCAGACAAGTCATCCTTGTTTCATGTCTAGTATCCTGCTATGAGTGAGTACATACCATGTTTGTCTTTCTGAGTCTGGGTTACCTCACTCAGGATGATTTTTTCTAGATCCATCCATTTGTCTGCAAACCTCATGATGCCATTGTTTTTCTCTGCTGAGTAGTATTCCATTGTGTATATGTACCACATTTTGTTTATCCATTCTTCAGTTGAAGGGCATCTGGGTTGTTTCCATGTTCTTGCTATTACAAACAATGCTGATATGAACATAGCTGAACAAGTGCTCTTATGGTGTGGTTGAGCATTTCTTGGGTATATGCCCAAGAGTGGTATAGCTGGATCTTGGGGGAGATTGATTCCCAATTTTCTAAGAAAGCGCCATATTGATTTCCAAAGTGGTTGTACAAGCTTGCATTCCCACCAGCAGTGGAGGAGAGTTCCCCTAGCTCCACATCCTCTCCAGCATAAGGTGTCTTCAGTGTTTTTGATCTTAGCCATTCTGACAGGCGTAAGGTGGTATCTCAGAGTTGTTTTGATTTGCATTTCCCTGATGATTAGGGATGTTGAGCAGTTCCTTAAATGTCTTTCGGCCATTTGAGTTTCCTCTGTTGAGAATTCTCTGTTTAGTTCTATAGCCCATTTCTTAATTGGACAGTTGGGCATTTTGATGTCTAATTTCTTGAATTCCTTATATATTCTGGATATCAGTCCTCTGTCAGATGTGGGGTTGGTGAAGACCTTTTCCCATTCTGTAGGCTGTCGCTTCTCAGTTTCAAGAGGTCCCATTGATTGATTGTTTCTCTCAGAGTCTGTGCTACTGGTGTTCTATTTAGGAAGTAGTCTCCTATGCCAATGCGTTCAAGACTACTTCCTACTTTCTCTTCTAGCAGGTTCAGAGAAGCTGGATTTATGTTGAGGTCCTTGATCCACTTGGACTTAAGTTTTGTGCACGGTGATAGATATGGATCTATTTGCAGCCTTCTACATGTTGATATCCAGTTTTGCCAGCACCATTTGTTGAAGATGCTTTCTTTTTTCCATTGTGCGCTTTTGGCTTCTTTGTCAAAAATTATATGTTCATAGGTGTGCGGATTAATGTCAGGGTCTTCAATTCGATTCCATTGGTCCACATGTCGGTTTTTATGCCAGTACCAAGCTGTTTTTATTACTGTAGCTCTATAGTAGAGCTTGAAGTCAGGGATCGTGATGCCTCCAGAAGTTGTGTTATTGTACAGGATTCCTTTGGCTATCCTGGGTTTTTTGTTTTTCCATATAAAGTTGAGTATTATTTTTTTCCAGGTCTGTGAAGAATTGTGTTGGTATTTTGATGGGGATTGCATTGAATCTGTAGATTGCTTTTGGTAAGATTGCCATTTTTACTATGTTAGTCCTGCCTATCCATGAGCATGGGAGATCTTTCCATTTTCTGACATCTTCTTCAATTTCTTTTTTCAGGGACTTAAAGTTCTTGTCATATAGGTCCTTCACTTGCTTGGTTAGTGTTACCCCAAGGTATTTTATGTCATTTGTGGCTATAGTAAAGGGTGATGTATCTCTGATTTCCTTCTCTGCTTCTTTGTCCATTGTATATAGGAGGGCTACTGATTTTTTTGAGTTGATCTTGTATCCTGCTATGTTGCTGAAGGTGTTTATAAGCTGTATCAGTTCCTTGGTGGAATCTTTGGGGTCGCTCAAGTATACTATCATGTCATCTGCAAATAGGGAAAGCTTGACTTCTTCCTTTCCAATTTGTATCCCCTTAATCTCCTTATGTTGTCTTATTGCTCTGGCTAGAACTTCAAGTACTATATTGAATAAGTATGGGGAGAGTGGACAGCCTTGCCTCGTTCCTGATTTTAGTGGAATTGCTTTGAGTTTCTCTCCATTTAATTTGATGTTGGCTGTTGGCTTGCTGTAAATTGCCTTTATTATGTTTAGGTATGTTCCCTGTATTCCTGATCGCTCCAATACCTTTATCATGAAGGGGTGTTGGATTTTGTCAAATGCCTTTTCTGCATCCAGTGAGATGATCATATGTTTTTTTTCTTTGAGTTTGTTTATATGGTGTATTACATTGACGGACTTTCGTATGTTGAACCACCCTTGCATCCCTGGAATGAATCCTACTTGATCATGGTGGATAATTGTTTTGATGTGTTCTTGGAGTCTGTTTGCCAGTATTTTATTGAGTATTTTTGCATCAATGTTCATGAGGGAGATCGGTCTGTAGTTCTCTTTCTTTGTTGTATCCTTGTTTGGTTTAGGAATTAGGGTAATTGTAGTCTCGTAGAAGGAGTTTGGTAATGTTCCTTCTGTTTCTATTGTGTGGAACAATTTAGAGAATATTGGTATTAACTCTTCTTTGAAGATCTGGTAGAATTCTGCGCTGAAACCATCTGGTCCTGGGCTTTTTTTGGTTGGGAGACTTTTAATGACTGTTTCTATTTTGTTAGGGGTTATTGGTCTATTTAAATAGTTTATCTGGTCTTGATTTAACTTAGGTATGTGGTACTTATCCAGAAAGTTAATCATTTCTTTTAGGTTTTCCAGTTTTGTTGAATAGAGGTTTTTGAAGTATGACCTGATGATTCTCTGGATTTCCTCAATGTCTGTTGTTATGTCCCCCTTTTCATTTCTGATTTTGTTGATTTGGATGCTCTCTCTCTGTCTTTTGGTTAGTTTGGATAATGGCTTGTATATCTTGTTGATTTTCTCAAAGAACCAACTCTTTGTTTCATTAATTTTTTGTATTGTTCTCTTTGTTTCTATTTTATTGATTTCAGCTCTCACTTTGATAATTTCCTGGCGTCTATTTTTCCTGGGAGACTGTGCTTCTTCTTGTTCTAGAGCTTTCAGGTATGCTGTTAAGTCTCTAGTGTGAGATTTCTCCAACTTATTTATGTGGGCATTTAGTGCTATGAATTTCCCTCTTAGTACTGCTTTCATAGTGTCCCATAAATTTGGATATGTGGTGTCTTCATTTTCATTGATCTCTAGGAAGTCTTTAATTTCTTTCTTTATTTCTTCCTTAACCCATTGGTGATTCAGTTGGGTATTATTCAGTTTCCATGAGATTGCAGGTTTTCTGTAGTTTTTGTTGTTGTTGAAATCCAACTTTAGACCATGGTGGTCTGATAGAACACAGGAGGTTATTTCAATTGTTTTGTATCTGTTTAGATTTGTTTTGTGGCCAAGTATGTGGTCAATTTTAGAGAAGGTTCCATGGGGTGCTGAGAAGAAGGTATATTCTTTTTTGTTAGGATGGAATGCTCTGTAGATATCGATTAAGTCCATTTGAGTGATGACATCAGTTAAGTCCTTTATTTCTCTGTTAAGTTTCAATTTGGGAGATCTGTCCAGTGGTGAAAGTGGGGTGTTGAGGTCTCCCACTATTAATGTGTGGGGTTTTATATGTGATTTAAGCTTTAGTAATGTTTCTTTTACATATGTGGGTGCCCTTGTGTTTGGGGCATAAATATTCAGAATTGAGACTTCATCTTGGTGGATCTTTCCTGTGATGAGTATGTAATGCCCTTCTTGATCTCTTTTGATTGATTTTAGTTTGAAGTCTATTTTGCTGGATATCAGAATGGCTACACCCGCTTGTTTCTTAAGACCGTTTGATTCTAAAGTCTTTTCCCAGCCTTTTATTTTTAGGTAATGTCTATCTTTGAATTTGAGATGTGTTTCTTGTATGCAGCAGAAAGATGGGACCTGCTTTCGTATCCATTCTGTAAGCCTATGTCTTTTTAAAGGTGAATTAAGTCCATTGATATTGAGGGAAATTAATGACCAGTGATTGTTCATTCCTGTTATTTTTTGGTGGTGATGAGTGGGTACTTCTATACGTTGGGGTTTACTGCTGTGGCTTTATCTGTTGCCTGTGTTTTCGAGGGTGTATCTGACTTCCTTAGGTTGGAATTTTCCTTCTAGTGCTTTCTGTAGGGCTGGGTTTGTGGATAAGTATTGTTTAAATCTGGCTTTGTCATGGAATGTCTTGTTCACTCCATCTATGGTGATTGAAAGTTTTGCTGGGTATATTAGTCTAGGCTGACATCCATGGTCTCTTAGTGTCTGCATTACATCTGTCCAGGTTCTTCTGGCTTTCAAAGTCTCCATTGAGAAATCAGGTGTTATTCTGATGGGTTTGCCTTTATATGTCACTTGGCCTTTTTCCTTTGCTGCTCTTAATATTCTTTCTTTATTCTGTACGTTTAGTTGTTTAACTATTATGTGGCAAGGGGACTTTTTTTGGGGGTCTAGTCTGTTTGGTGTTCTATAAGCTTCTTGTATCTTCATAGGCATTTCCTTCTTTAAGTTGGGAAAGTTTTCTTCTATGATCTTGTTGAATATATTTTCTGTGCCCTTGAGTTGGTATTCTTCTCCTTCTTCGACCCCTATTATTCTTAGGTTTGGTCTTTTCATGGTGTCCCAAATTTCTTGGACATTTTGGTTCATGACTTTGTTGGCTTTAGTGTTTTCTTTGACTGATGAATGTATTTCTTCTACTGTATCTTCAACACTAGAGATCCTCTCTTCCATCTCTTGCATTCTGTTGATTATACTTGCATCTGAAGTTCCCAATCGTTTTGTCAGATTTTCTATTTCCAGCATTCCCTCTGTTTGTGTCTTCTTCATTTTTTCTATTTCCCTTTTCAGGTCTTGGACTGTTTCCTTCATTTGTTTCACTGATTTTTCTTGATTTTCTCTCAGTATTTTATTGTTTTCTTCCAGGACTTTATTGATTTCTTCTAATTTGTTTGCCCTTTCCTCTAGTTGTTTAAAGTGTTCTTCACATTTTTTTGTCTTTTCCTCTACACAAGCCTCTAGCTTCTTCATGATGTCATTCATAAGGCTGTTTTCTTCCGCTTCTTCCAATTTCTGATGTTCAGGTCTAGGTGTTGGAGGAGGGCTAGGGCCTGGTGATGCTGTATTGCTATTCATTTTGTTGTATATGTTTCTGCCTTGACGTCTGCCCATCTCCTTGTGGTTCGTTCTTGGCCTTATCTGCACACTTGGTTCAGACAGACCAGTGTTCCAAGAGGGAAGTCAGTGTTCCAAAAGGGAAGTCCGGAGCAAGATGGGAGCTGGGGGCCGGCCTCTAAGTCTCAGGAAGAGGCTTGGGGCTCAGGCGGATGGGCGTGGGGGCAGGGCGTGGAGACTGCAGGGTCTGCCAGGGGTCTTGGAGAAGGGGATTCTTCCCGGTGGGGCTAGCAGGGAACCTGCCCGGTGGCCAGAACCTGGGGCCGAGTTGGGCAGGTCTTCCCTGGAGTGGCTGGTGCCCAGGGATGGGGTCTGGGGCAAGGACGGGCACTCACCAGTGTTATAAAAGGGAAGTCCGGAGCAAGATGGGAGCTGGGGGCCGGCCTCTAAGTCTCAGGAAGAGGCTTGGGGCTCAGGCGGATGGGCGTGGGGGCAGGGCGTGGAGACTGCAGGGTCTGCCAGGGGTCTTGGAGAAGGGGATCCTTCCCGGTGGGGCTAGCAGGGAACCTGCCCGGTCCCATTCTCCAGTTTTCCCCCAAGAGATTTGCTATCAATGTGTTTAGATAATTATGTGCTAGGGAAAAAAAAAGAGACCTGACAAATTATTTCAAACACTCGGGTGAGGAACTGATCTGCAATTGATACCCAGGGACTCAGCATTTCACTCTGACCTCTAAGTTAGATGGAATTAGTAATAAACAGTGTCTGGCTTAGAAGCAACTCAGGTCCAATGACCTAGTGATTCTGACATTATATTAACTGAAGATTCTCCATATGTTAAGCAAATATACTTGTCTCATGAATAAACTGTGTTTTTCTATTTAGTCTATGTGGAATGAGAGATATCTGACCAAGTGAATTCTCATTAGATCTGCCTCCTGTGATGTAATTTAGCAAATTGAAAGCATACTAAACTCTGGAAATGGAGGCACAGCAAGTACTCAATGAGCTCAGCTAATGATTAAAGAAGGAAAACTTTCATTTTACAGTCAAGTAATTCATCAATCTGCCCTTAAAACAACTTCTGTGACCAAAGGAATCCTGTAATCTTCCTCCACTAATGAGTGAACAGCTCCCACCCCAACACACAGTCCTGCCAAAATGGTGTTCTATCCTAACATATCAGGCCAAATAACATTGGACTTAAATTATGTGCAAAAATAAGCATTTCCTCTTTTAATCTGCTTCTCTTAGAGTCAGTTGTAGATGCTGAGGCAGAATGAAGGGTAATCAGTGGAGCAGATTAACTCAGCTATACATGTACACAATGAGTTCTGGTGTTACTATTTTTGTACAAAACCAAGGAAGGAGCTTGCATTTGTTTGGGTTGCAAGCATCTCAAAGTCATTTGAAAGGACTCACACTAGACATTTTGTCATTTAGAGAACAGAGAAGTGTGTTTAGGGCTTGATCTGCAGCCGGTGATGATATTTTGGAAGGTGCTGGAAACTTTAGGAATGGTATATAGCTGGAAGAATAAAGATATTGGGAACTTGGAATTGGGAGTTCAGGGAGAATAAATATTCTGCTTACCACTGGCTTCTCTATGAAATGAACAGCTATCCCTTCCAACATGTTCTTGCCAGCATCATGTGCAATTCAAGCACTTTGGAGAAAATGACTATGGATAGCCAAAACCAATCTTTCCTTCTTTACATTTTTTTCTTCACAGCAACAGAATAAAATAAGTAATAAACTTTTATATATTTATTAGAGGTGTAACATCACTCTTATGTTGTTCTCAGATGATTTAAGAGACCTAGACAAGGAAATATCTTTCATACTGTTACATGAGCTATTAGGTCAAAGCAATTAATTAAAATAGGGGTAGGTATAAATGAAATGGCTAGTACCTAATTAATCACTTTAGAAATATATCTTGAACTATGTTAAACCAACCCTAGGATCTTCAAGGGGCATATGGCATCAGAATTTGATATATACCAACATATGGCATCAGAATTTGGTATATACCAAACAGGACTGGGTTATGACTCATCTAAATAATTTAGTACTTTTCATTCAATTCCAAAACATGGTAAGATACTTAGAGCCTAGAAGGAGTTTCTAACTTTTCACACTGTATACATCACAGAAAGATTACTTTAAACCACAGTTTATGACAGGCAACTTTGAATGAACCTAGAGCATTGTCTCTCAACTTGTGAGTTGCAATCCCATAGGGGTTCACATATCAGATATGTAAATCAGATATTTACATTGTGATTCATAGCAATAAAAATATTACAGTTATGAAGGAACAACAAAATAATTTTATGTTTGGGGTTACCACAAATTGGGAACTGCATTAAAAATTCGCAACATTAGGAAGGTTGGGAACCACTGGTCTAAAGTAGCAACAGCTGGTAGAGCATATCAGGACTATGGTACAAAGAAATGTGTTACTTGGGAAACTTAAACTAAAATGACAATACTAAGTTAAGGAAAAATATAAAGGAAAAATAAAGTATGTGTATATCAGGAAGCTATACAATTTAATAATCTGTTATTCTTCTTTTGAACCTTGTGACCACAGAGATCCTAAACATATTATTTCCAGTTGCTAACAGGGTAAAGTGCCAAACATGACCTGCTGTTGTCAGATGTGTTCAATTGTAGATCATGCAGTTATAGCAACAGCTTAACAAACCATTATAGACAAAAGTGGTATAACATAACTATTAACTGAGGACCACCAGAAAACATATGAGAGAGAGCTGTGCAGGGCGGTCACAATCAACAGTGCTGTGTGTGCACTTCTGTGGTTAGTTTCAGAGAGCATTCAGTGATAATGTGTGCAAGCTTGGTTATGGTCAGTAACGAAGAAAGAATTCATAGCTCAGTTCATTAATCTGTCAGTTTGATATAGGATGCTATTAAAATATTTTGGCAAGATGTAGACTTCCTAGGGTACTGGGGAGATGGCTCATGAGTTAAAGTGCTAGCAATACAAGCCTAAAGACCACAGTTTAGAAACCAGACCCCATGAAAATGTTGGATCATATTGGGAGCCCATCAAAAATCCTGATGATAAGAAGACAGAGATAGGGGACCTTTGGAGCAAGCTGATTAGTCAGACAAACCTTACTTGTGAGCTGTGGGTTCAACTGAGAGACTGTGATCCAAATGATTGTAGCAGAGAATAATCCAGGAAAATCCCAAATTCAATTTTGTGCCTCCACATTCATGTCTACACATGTGTATCACATTTACACAAACACATGGTACACACACTTGAATATTTACACACATATGCACACTATATACATAGACTGGAGGAGAAAAAAATCAAGATGCTGTCTTCCCAATAGAGAGAACTATGTGACACCACATAGTGATGACATACTTTGAACAGGAAGAAATCTTGAATTAAAAAAACATGTAAAATGATAAATTATGGTATATACTTTTGTTGCCTAAATAGAGAAGGAACATTAGGGGATTTTGCAATATTGGGGTCTTTCTGGTGTAAAGACTTATGGAGGATCTCACAAACTGTTTTTTATTACTTTTGTTTGGAATTACTCTGAATTTAACAAGGTGGATAGCTAGGCACAATACTATGTTAAAACAGATTATTATTTACAACCTGGCTATTTTTCTTTAAAAAAGAGAGTTTCTATTGTGTGGCATTTCCTGGGCAGAAGTGAACAAATGTCTATTCACCCTCATAGGGAGCTGTTGACAGAACAAACGTTTGAAACTCAACTTTAGCTTTGTAAACCAGTGCATATATTTGGGGTTATTTACAAGAGAGTAGGTGAAGAGTATCTTTAGAAATGCACAGACAGCTGAAAGTCAGCCCACCCTGTCAGGGTGACAACACACAAATGCTGCATCCCTGGAGATCCCAGCACAACTTGGATGCCACTCCACAGGTCAGAGCATCTTCTCTGCTAACAGTGGTTTGTTGCTTATTTAACAGTGAGGAAGTGACTGGTGAATCTGATGTTTCACTCTTGAGAAGTTTGTTTGTTTATTTCCAAATATTAGATCCTGTCTCAACTCCCTATGAGGAAATGTTTCAATTCAGAGGAAATTGTGGTACAACAGCTTTGAACAATGGTTTGGAAGTAGAAGAGTAGTTGCACACAGAACAGAAATAGAGAAACAAAAGAGAGTAAGCTATTTTTTTTTTTCAGATTCTCAACCATAAGAACGTAGCATATGTCCCTAATATGTGCTTAGTTCATAAATGTTAAAGACATGGGAATAGAAAATATACTAACAATGGGAATTATATAAATAAAAATATTGGAAAAGCACTTGTCATATATTCCTCTAATGACTAAGATGATGGCTAACTGGGAACTTATAACTGAGTGAGTATAATGTCCGTATGAATTAATTTATTCCACCTAGTCTAGCTCTGGTCTTCACTGCATGTGTTTTTAAATAATTAAGCTTGAATCTTATCTCCAGTACACCCAAGCTTGCTTGTTGTCGTTTATTAAATGTTCAATGAAAGCTAGAATTCAGTTTAATAATAAAAGTGTTGCAAATGATTTGTTTAACAGATAAAAATGATTTGCTCATAGTTTGGTTTCTATTTTTATTGATATGAAGCACTATCCTTAGTGTAGGATAGAGATATGTCAAGAGGCTGTCATCTTCTACCAACGAAGGGAAAACTGGGAGCGGGCACAGCTTTCATGAGGTCAGAAGTTTGTGGTTTTATGTTTTGTTTTGTTTTACTTTAAACTATGATGCTTCTTGCTTATTGACTTTGATATCCTGCAGCTTTAAATATGTTCATAATATTTATACAATGGTTCAAGAGCTCAAAATCAGATGGTAGAAACTTACACAAAAAAATGGTAACTCACAATCTTTCATCCCTCTTTTATTGATACAACTATATACAACTATATATATATATATATATAAAAATGTCTGAATGTGTTAGTTGAGGTGAAGCCCAGAGGATATTCATTAACCCTTCATCTGTTGTGATACAGGCAGTCAAATTAGATATCTTAGAAACTAGAATGATTAAGTGACTCTTTATAAGACTTACAAACTTCATCCCTACTGGTCATATTTTATAGTTCTAGAAGGTGCTACACACACTATTAGAGGAGAAAGAGAACCAGCATTCTTACCCAGTTGTGAACCTGGTGGGCTACACTAAAGATTGTCCTGGCAAGACATGTCCAGTGGTGCAATAGTGACCACCACTTTCTAATTAGATATAAAGCCTATTCTACTATTTGTAACCCATACCTCGATCCATCATCACGATCAATAACTCTTGACTAAACACATTATGGGCCCTGGGAGAGAACATATTATTATTATTATTATTCCACTAAATTGATATGGTATTAAAATTGACCGTTAATGACTTGTTATATATTAATGCATTTCTAAACCCTTATATAATTATGTATCGTATTTCATTTATAAGTAATAAATGCTGATTAACAGAGAAACTTACAATGGACAAATAGCATAGAACAAAAGACAGCAAGCTGATTGGCCTAAGTGTCATACCTATGCTGTATCTTCTCCTTCCAAGACCCAGGGATTAATGTATGATAGGAAGCAGAAGGATAGTAAAAGGCAGAGTGTAACGAGAAACCCACAGAATCTGTTTAATGGGTAAAGGAATTTATTAGGGGAAAAAAATCACTGTATATAACAGAATAGTTGCAGGTTCTGGAATGCTGTTCAGGCCTCCTGACTCAGTCTCCTCTCCAAAAACCACGAGTGAGAGAAGAGCCTTGCCTATGTGCATCTCAGATCTTAAGGGCACTCCCCAAGGGCATGTACTTCAAGGTCATAGGCAGGTGGAGCAGTTACCTGCTGCATCTCTAGGGGCGGTGCTTCAAGGTTATAGACAGAATAGCTACCCACTATAGCAGAGGCACTAAATGAATACAAGAAAACAGTATCCTCCATACACAACAGGGAAGCTACACAATTGAACTCATATGTTATGAAATCACATGCGAGCCCTGTGTAAACTGAATTCAGACCAAACCTCAGCACAGAAAGGGGAGATGGACATCAAATTGTACCCCTAGCCAAAGAGCCCTTGGTAATTAAAACCTTCTGAGACAATGCAAGTCAATTTTCTTTAATAGTGCTGCTTCTGCTAGGTCAACTATGATCTGGATGAAACCACATATTCAAAAGTATTTGGACAACACACTTCAGAGTGATGAGTGTGGAAAAATTCCACAATGTTTTGTGGGAAGAAAAGTGGGGGATTGGAACTGGGAGGAGTTGGAAGAAGGAGTGAATGTGGTAAAAACTCATTATATAAAATTTTTTAAGAACTAAAAAAAGAAAAATTTAAAATATTTTGTAAAAACAAAATGAAAAATATCTTTATTTTCTAAAATGTCATTTCATTCATTATCTAACATAGTGATGCATATTCTGCTATTTTCATCTAACTATTTTCTATTATTGGGGATCAAACAAAGAGCTTTGCTATCTGATCTGTTCCCATACTGCATCCTCAGATATCTACTTATACAATAATGTGAATTGTTTTGAAGTAGGAACATTTCACTTAATGATTTTTTTTTCATTTTATGATGGTCTGAAAAATTAATTTGTACTGGAAATTATTCTTACTTTTTACATTTTGTTCTTTTTGCATGTGAGAGGTTGTGGTACAATATTTGATCTTGATACTGGGCAACATATATCAGACATGTTACCAAAAAACAAAACCAAAAACAGATAATCTATAGTCCATTGTATTGGTAAACCACATCATTTGTTATATAAAAAAAAATTAATCTAGAGTCTATTGTACTGGTAAACTATAATATTAGTTGTACTAAATGATTTAGAATTCATAAATTTCACTTTATTATTCATTCTATTGAATGAGACCCTGTCATAGACAAAGGATCATCTATATAAGATACGGTTAAATCAAAAATTTAACTGAGAGAAATCTAAAATAAATGATACATACCTCATAGCCATATTAAGCAAAAAGAAGGCAAACTTAAAAATCATTAGGTGGAAACAAATTATAAAATGAGAGTAGAAATTCATGAAATGGCACCTAATAGAACAGTTCAAAGAATCAATGAAATAAATATTTGGTTCTTGAAAAAGATAAGCAAGATATATATACCCTTTGACAAACTAGCCAATAACAGAAGGTCCAAATTAATAAAATTAGAAATAAATTGACTTATTTCAACAGATAATAATAAAATTAAGAGCACTATTGTGAAATAATTTAAAAACATATTTACAAAAATCTGTAATGTATAGGAGAAATAGGCTGATTTCTAGACACATATAATGCACCAATATTAAATAAAGAATATAAATAGACTAAATAGATATACAATGATCAATGATATTGTAGCAACAATCTAGTGTCTTTAAACAGAGAATAGGCCAGGACCAGGCCAATTTACTGCCAATCTCCCCAGATCTTTACATCAATAGCTCCAAGAATCTTGAACTCATTCCTAAAA
The DNA here is from genome assembly GCF_007827085.1 of Peromyscus californicus insignis. Lineage (NCBI taxonomy): Eukaryota > Metazoa > Chordata > Mammalia > Rodentia > Cricetidae > Peromyscus > Peromyscus californicus. The sequence goes on along the minus strand of NW_026294617.1, from coordinate 54,758,939 downwards.
TAAAAAGGTGCACTGTCAGAGTCCTTCTGTCAAGTCAGGATTACTTTGAAACATGACTGCTAGAATAGGCACACAATGTGCCTTTGATAAAACACAGCATTTATAATTTTGTGCTAAAAGAACAGAAGAAACAAGGAGCAAAAGGAACTAACCTCAATAGAAAAGAGGTACAATACAGCAAATTTATAATCAGCACCATACAAAAGGGAGAAAATCTGAAAGCGTTTTTTTCTACAATCAAGAATGAGATAGCGGTGTATACTTTCCTTACTCCTATTTAGTATCTTGGAGTAGCAGCAGGAGTGCTAAGGTAATAGAAAGAAGAATGCACGTTTAGGAAGGGAACGAGTCAAATTATTCTTATTGACAAATTGTTAACACAAAAGACTTTCTGGAATCCATTTACCACATAGTTCTGACACTTTCAGAAACATAGTGGGATGCAAAAACTACCTACCAAAATCAATAGCTTTGTATAGACACATAAAATGAAAATTCTGAGAAAAAGAGCAGGAAAACAATTCAGTTCACAGTATCATCTGTAAAATAAAGCACACAGAAACTAACCTAACCGAATAAATAAAAGACAAGAATAAAAATGTTAAAACACTGGGGATATTATTTGAAGAAGACACTAGAAGATGAAAAGACCTTGAGACTCAGTAAGCAGCAGAACATGAAAGGGCTCCTTTACAAATCACCTTTTTTTCTGACAGCATTTTCAAGAGGCCTACTTCTTCTGACACATGCTGATGGTCACAGACTTGCTATACTCAGCAACCAGGACTTTTTGGGAGGTGATCGACCTACATCTCTGCATCTGCATAATATTGTATTTGCTTCAATTTTAGATGACTATAAAATAGAATTTTCATGTGAGGAAAAGTTACTTAGAATATTTAAGAGGCTGGTAGGTTTAAAACACTAGATTTCGAAAAATACTAATCATTTCATGAGTGTTTTATATGCTGAACATCATTATTTTGCAATGCGAAAACATAAAGAGAAATGTCCACATTTTGATGACCTATATGATTTAGAAAAGTAATATGGAAAGTTTCGGGAAGTTGGAACCCTGAAATTGCTAAGTAGTTCATGACACAAGTAAGTGATTGGACTTCTTTGAGCTACATCTTGTCGGCAGGTCAGAAATGCTCTTTTCCTAAAAATCATGTTTGCCAGCTTTCTGTACAGGGCAATACTGTTTATAAAACTACCTTCTGTGAGGAAAGCTTTCTGGAAAGAAACCACACTTCACATGTTACTTTCTGCAAGATGTAGTAACTTATTAAAACTTTGTTGACTGTGGAACACTTGCAGTGTTTTAGCCCCAAAGAATAATTAAGCTTTATTTTTAGCTGTATTTAATAGATGTTCCTTACTCAGTTCTGTATCTGGCATAACAAATTTGTGACTATCAGGTGAAATATTTTGAATATATTAACTTAGCTGGTTAGTAACTTCTACCAACCCAAGAGATATGATTTCCATACATAGCTCCTAAGGCCTGTTTCAGAGATACCCCTGTTTCAGTTTGAGACATTAACCAGATGTTTCAACCAACATTTTTCAAAAGTGTCTTGATTCATGGTTGTATTTGTTCTGTCACAAAAACCTCATGAAACTGTTACTATATTAGAAAATGGAATTTGTGGTAACCTGAATTTGTGTTCCTGGGCCATGGTCACACATAATTGATTGTAGTATAAACTATAACAACATTTTTGATGCTAGAGCTGTTTCATTCATGGATTAATTTATAGAGCAAAGATATATAAAACAATATTTAGCAATGCAAATGAGAAAGTAGGAGGCTCAATTTGAATTGCTATGGGATTGTCAACATGTAATTTTGATCAACAAATATTTATTTTACTTTAGCTTTGTTATATCTAGTTACCAAAATGATTACTAAGAACAAAGAAATTACATAAATATTAATCATCTTTCCTTGAGCCACTGGTAATATAACTTTTAATGAGCAGTAAAATTAAACAAATATGTAAACAGGATGAGTTCAAAATGTGCTGAGTTCGGAAAAAAAGGAGTAAATTGAATATATTAACAGTCATCTTTGAGAAAAAGCTAACCAAGGACAAAGTGGAGTAGTGGATTGTCCAAAGATGAGAGAGAGAGAGAGAGAAAGAGAGAGAGAGAGAGAGAATAAACATATAAATGCTTAGCTGCTGAAGGGCAGGAAGGAGGCCAAATGTGGCTGATATATGATATATGACTGATAATTGACACTCATGTCAACTATGAGAAGAAAGCTTATCATAGGCCACACTTAAGGGGAGGCTGGTATTGTGTTTGCATTGAATTTGAAGAATGATGGAGATATTTCTTTTCTTCCCCTCTTACTGAAAATTAGATTATTTTCTCATACAATAATATATCCTGCTTATGGTTTTTCTACTCCTCCAACTTCTTCCACACCTCCCACCCATCTGGATCCACTCCCTCTCTGTCTCTTCTCAGAAAAGACCAGGCTTCTAAGAGATAACAACAAAATGTTACAAATAAAATATAGTAAGATAAACAAAAACCATCACACCAAAGTTATACAAGGCAAACCAACAGAAGTAAAAGAGCCTAAGAGAAGGCACAAGAATTAGAGACCTATTCATTCACACACTCAGGAGTTCCCTGAAAAATACTAAACTGAATATATATTCAGAGTATCGGATGCAGACCTTTGTTGAAGTTTGTTTTGCCTGTTTTAAAGAACTTACCAATTTTATACTTCATATACTCTTTTTGACTACTGTATGAAGAAATATTCTTAGGGACAGGAGATCTGAAGTCATCAATTGGGACCAATTTGAAAGCCGCTACAGTGATGCATCTGATACTTTTCCAAGATTATGGTCACGGAAGTGGAAAGTGCAAGGAACTGGAAATATTTTGAAGACAAGAATGATATAACTGATAGATTATACACAGATTCCAGATATGGAAGAATTCTCATTTTGTGACTTAAAAATATAGTATGTTTGTTTTAGAAGTTAAGATTTCTATTTTAAAAACACCTGACTTAAAATCATGATTAACTGATTATAACTCCATGTAATCTATATGCATATGATACACATAAACTCATTCAGACTTTGACATAAAGAAAAATAATAAACAAAATCGTGGGTGAAAAGTAACTGGAAATATCACATAGCTACACAAACAGGAAATAACACTTGATTTGTTTCTTTGTATATTAATTCTGATTTATTAATCCATGTTGAGAGTTATACTGTATCATTCCATAAGAGAAAAAAAAGTTCAAGTTGAGAGTTATACTATATCATTCCATAAGAGAAAAAAACCCTTATTGAGACCTAAGATATATCCTCATATTTAGACATACATACTAAGAATGCTAGAGTACCCTTGAGAATAGTAACTACAGCTGTATTACATTATCATGATAAAGAAGACTGCATATTTTACAATGGTTTTCATAAAACTGTATGCTTTGTGCTTTTATGTAACTTATAAACAATGTTCCAAAAGTAAGTAGTATTTATTTAAAATTTTCCACTTTCAACAAAAAGAAACAAGTTGTCCAATTTAGTTGAACTCCTCATTCTGTAATTTATGGCAACCTGGAGATACTTATGGCATATTGTTTTCTGTGTTTCTCTTCTATTAGCGATTGCACATCTTAGTGATTAAATGTTTAGTGAATGCATGAATGACTGAATAAATAAGAGTCAGTGATTGAGATGACACAATATAGAATTGTGGAAGACTGTTCTCAAGAGCCCTCACTTTTCGACATGACTTTTAGCATGGGTGAGAAAAAAAGAACGTGAAAAAGGCTAAATATCTCTAAACAATGAAATAATGTACTAGGTTTCTTCTTTCGTTACTATCGTGCATCTTAGTAAGCATCACATTATCAAAGTATAAGTGAGGACTTGTGTGCTTCCAATTCCCACATACTACACAAGCAAGAACTCTCTGCATTTCATTTCTAATAAATCAGAAGATAGAGAGAATAATTTACAATAAAAGCTTGACTGTTAATGGAACTAGAAGCAGCTTGTCAGCATAGCTTATATTTTCTATTCTAGGTGACAAACAAGAGAAACAAAATTGGAATCAATAAAATGCTTTGTAAGCATGAAATTAGAACAAGGAAAATTGGTCCTATGCCCCAAAGAATTGGTTCATGACTCAAAAAACCTTAAAGCTAGGATAGACTGACACATCATAATAAAAATACACATATATAAGTAATTTGTGTTTAACAAGTGTTATCACTCTTTTAGAAAACTCTCTCAATAGTCTTTAGAGTGTTACTTCTAATATTTAACTGTTATTCATGGAGCTCTGAACTTACTTCTCTACCCACTACCCAACCACCTAGTGTCTAAATACAATGCTACTTTACTTGATTCCTCCACAATATCAACACATATTGATAAATTTACAGTATACAAATGGAAAAGAGGGTGCTATATAATCTTGATAACCAAGATGAAAAACTGTTGGAAAGGCCTCAATTCTGTATTAATACATATTCATGATATTATATAGGTATATATATTTATATTTATATATATTTCAAATCATACTATATTGAATCCCATTCAGTAGCACCTGTCATATCCTATATTATGTCACTTCATAAGAATATCAAACACAGATGAGGTGGATATATTTATATGAAAGATAAATGAGATTCAGAGGAAGGATAATGTAGAAGCATGGCCTCACAGTTTTATGAATATTGTATTAATTTGGAGCTTGAAAATAGGGCCTTTTAATAGATTGGTAGTGACAGCTTTCCTAAAGTCAGAAGTGCATATTCAATGATTGATAAGTTAGCATGATGTGTTACGGAGATATACATAATTGAGAACTTAATGTAAGTCCATAAATTCAACTCAAAGATAGTGCTGAAAATGACATTTTAAAAGACATACATTGTTAATATGCTTTACACCATTTAAATTTTATAACCAAATATTTATTGTTTTTATAAATAAAATAGTAATACAATTATTCACCACTTAATGTCAATTATATATCATGGTAAAGTCAGCAATTACCTTTTTTTAATATATCAGAGAGTGTCGCCAAGTAATATAATTATATGGGTCTACTGTGATGTGTATGTTCACTTATTGTGCATTATTGTATAGTGTATCACGATCACTATTATTAAAGCTTTAAATAGTATTTTATGAAGATGCCATAATATTAAACTTATATCATTATTTAATAAAATACAAATGAAAAAGTGTATGTTCACTTATTGTTCATTATGGAGATTGTTTATTATGGTAACTATTTTATAGTTTTAAACATTTTTATTTGTGCTTATTGCATCAAAACATTAAAATTACATAGCTATTCAATATAATATAAATGAAACAATGAAAGGTAATTGATTAGATCTTACAATAGAAATAGTGAGGACAATTCAGAAAATTAAACCTCTTCAGAGTTAGAAGCATTTTGAGAGTTGGCCTCATGTTTATAAGTAGAAAAAGTTCCATGTCCATCACCTTGATATGTGCAATATTAAAGTAAGAGCTTTCTTTTTATATTTAGATCAAAATTATACAATTATCTTTTGTGTGGAAATTCCTGGCTCTTAGATCCAAGGATCTTCTTCTTTTATGTGAGCTTTATCTTCTCAAATACAATCTAGATCTCTGGTTGATGTTATCCATTTTTATAATCACAAAAACATAGTGATTTCACAGTCCGTAACATATTTAAAGTGATTCAGGGAATTAGAAATATAACTTAGTGGTTAAGAGCCTGTGTTGCCTTTGTAGAGGACCCAAGTTCAGGTTCTACCATCATCCTACACAGCTCACAATAGCCTATAACTCCAGAAGAATATGGTAACTCTTGCTTCCATAGGTTCCTATGCTCATGTTCACATGATGTCTTAGGGCTTCCATTGCTGAGCTAAAAGAACACAAGCCAAAGCAACAAGTGGAGGAAAAGCTTTATTTCTGCTAAGAGTTCCACATTACAGTCCACCGCTAAAGGCAGAGCAGGGACTCAGCATGTCAGGAAGCTGGAAGCAGGAGTGCTCCAAGCAAATAGAGGTGTGAGACTTAAAGAAGGTTCATAAAGCAGAAAATCCTTATGGGGAGAACACAAATGATCCCATTTTTTCATTATTCCAGACTATTCCACAAAGAAGTAAACCTAATAGTGATCATCAAGAGCATGGCTCTGTGAGGTGGATGCTTAAAATTACATGGCAAAAATCTTGAAAGTCACAGATTCCTTTCTGAGAATTACAGTAAGATAACTTTATTGTTTGAGATATTTGAGGATCAGATAAATATTAGATTGTTATATTAAATATTGAAGTCCATATCTTTCTGTTCTGGAAACTGTAAGTCATTAGTCATAAATTATTATGTTTCACCAAGGTAGTTTGATTACTGAAACACTATACATTCCTTTATTACAAATTTTAGCAATATTGAAAAAGAAAATAGGATTAAGTATTTTTTAATTCAATTTATAATCAAAAACTTATCCACCGAGCAATATAAAATTTGGTTGGGTACATACTCTGTGCTCTTTTTATTAGTACTAGAAGAACTATGTTGACACCTCTAGCAGAAGCCCCCTGTTTGACCAGAGACCATACCAGCATCCAGTACCCCAGATAAGCCCTCCACCCTCAGATCACCAGCACAAAGCCAGGTCCTGCCTAGCCTACTGCCAACAGTCCCCCCTCTCCTTACCAACCGATCACAGCCCACATCTCCAGTAGAAGTCCCCTGCTCCACCAGAGGCCCAGACCAGCTCAATCAAGAGGATACCACAGCCTCAAACTCAGGTAGAGTCTCTCTCTACTCATCCATAGGTCATTCCTGCCAGATGCCCAGAAAGGAAACAGAAACCAAGGAACAGAACAAAAATACAACAAAGACACTCAGAAATCAACACTAGACCTATAGTCACCCTAAACCCAGATGCCTAGAAGCCAGTATAAGAACACAATTAGCAACAGTCAGTACAATATTATAAGACAAGACCAAAGAATAATAGGAGTAGAAGAAGGAGCATGTCAAATCAAAAGTCCAGAAAATATTTTTATGAAAATCATAGAAGAAAAATTTCCTAACCTCAACTAAAGAATGTGGCTATAAAGGTAAAGGAAGCTTACAGAACAACAAACAGATTGGACCAGAAAAGAAAGTCTTCTCATAACATAATAATAAAAACACAAAACCCACAGAAGAAAGAAAGAGTATTAAAAGCTACAAAGGAAAAAGGCCAAGAACATATAAATGCAAACTCATTAGAATTACACTTGGTTTCTCAATGGGGACTCTACAAGCCAGAATGGCCTGGAAAGATATCCTGCTGACTCTAAGAGAAAGCAGATGCTAGCACAGACTACTATATCAAGGAAATCTTTCAATCACTGTAGATGGAAAAAACAAGATATTCGAGGACAACATCAAATTTAGCATATTTACCCACAAATCTTGCCATAATGAAGCCACTAGAAGGAAAGCTCCAACTCAAGGAGGTTAACTACATCCATAAAAATACAGGAAATAAATAATCTCATAGCAGCAAAACCTAAAGAAGGAACACACACACACACACACACACACACACACACACACACACAGAGAGAGACAGAGAGAGAGACAGAGAGAGAGAGACAGAGAGAGAGAGACAGAGAGAGGGAGAGAGAGGCTATTGCCAACATCAGCAAAAAAAAATAACAGGAATTAACAATCATTGTTCATTGATATCTCTCAATGTCAATGGAATGCCAATCCAACAATAAAAAGACATGAACTAATAGAATGGATGTGAAAACAATATACATACTTCTGCTGCATATAAGAAATAGATCTGAAAATGAAAAATATACATTAGCTTAGAGTAAAGGGTAAGAAAAAGATTTTCTCAGTAAATGGACCTAAGAAACAAACTGGTGGAGCCATTCTAATATCTAATAAAATAGACTTCAAACCAAAGTTAATCAAAAGAAACAGGGAAAGACACTTCATTCTCGTCAAAGGAAAAAAAAATCAAAATCAACCAAGACAATTTTTCAAGCCTTAACATCTGTTTCCCCAAACACAAAGGCACCCATATTATTAAAGGAAACCCCACTAAAACTTAAATCACACATTGACCATCACACATTGATAGTAGGAGTTGTCAATAGCCCACTATCACCAATGGATAGGCCATCCAAACAAAAAATAAACAGAGAAATAATAGGTGTATTAGATGTTATGAATGGATCTAACAGATATCTACAGAAAATTTCACCCAAACACAAAAGAATACACCTTCTTCTCAGCATCTCAGGGAACATTCTCTGAAATTGACTACATACTCGTCACAAAGTTAGTCTCAACAGATACAAGGAAATTGAAAGAAACCCTATATCCTCTCAGATCATCACATATTAAAGGTGAATTTCAACAACAGAAATATCAGAAAGCCTACAAACTCATGAAAACTGCACAACTCTCTAATGAATAATCATTATTATTCATGAATAATATTCATGAATATTCATGAGCCATTCTGGATCATGGCAGAAATAAAGAAACTGAAGAATTCCAAGAGTTCAATGAAAATGACTGCACAACATATCTAAATTTATGGGGCACAATGAAAGCAGTGGTAAGAGGAAAATTCGTAGTACTAAGTGCCTTCTTAAAGAAATTAGAAAGATCTCATAATAGCAAGTTAAAAGTATACCTGAAAGCTCTAAAACAAAAGGAGTCTTGTACACCTAAGAGGAGCAGATAGCAGGAAATAATCAAATTGAGAGCTGAAATCAATAAAATAGAAAAAGAGAACAATTTAAAGAATCAATGAAACAAAGAATTGGTTCTTTGAGAGAATTAACAAGATTGACAAACTCTTATCCAAACTAACCAAAAGGCAGAGAGATGATATCCAAATTAAAAAAAAAATGAAAAGGGGACATAACAACAGACATTGAGGAAATCCAAAGGATCATTAGCTAATATTTTAAAAGCCTGCATGCAAACAAATTGGAAAATCTAAAAGAAATGTGTAACTTTTTTGATATCACTTACCAAAGTTAAATCAAGATCAGATAAACAGTTTAAATAGACCTATAGCCCTTAAGGAAATAGAAGCAGTCATTAAAAGTCTCCCTAACAACAACAACCAAAAGCCCAGAGAGCCAGACAGTTTCAGTATGAAGTTCTACCACACTTTCAAATAAGAAATAATACAAATAGTCTTGAATTACTCCACAGAATATAAACAGAAAGAACATTGCCAATTTCATTTTATGGTCCACAGTAACTCTGATATACAAACCACACAAAGACTCAACAAAGAAAGAGAATGTCAGAACAATTTCCCTCATGAATATAGACACAAAAACACTATATAAAATACTCACAGACCAAATCCAAGAACACATGAAAAAGATATCCACCATGATTAAGTAGGCTTCATTCTAGAGTTTAGGGATGGTTCAACATATGAAAATCTGTCAAAGTAATCCACCAGATAAACAAAATGTCAAAAAAAAAAAAAACCAACACATGACCATCTCATTAGATGTTGAAAAATTCTTTGACAAAATTTAACACCATTTCATGATAAAAATTTTGGAGATATATGGATACAAGGGACATATCTAAATATATTAAAGGTAATTTACAGCAAACCAATATCAAAGTAAATGGAGAGAAACTCAAAGTAATTCCAACAAAAATCAGGAATAAGACAGGGCTTTTCAGGCTATTCATATCTATTCATATCTGTTTAATATAGTAATTGAAGTTCTCTCTGAAGCAGTAGGACAACTTAAGGAGGTCAAAGGATACAATTTGGAAAGGAAGAATTTAGAGAATTGCTATTCTCAGATGATATGACAGTATATGTAAGTGACTGTCGCGTCCTCAACCAGCAAGGAAGACGCAACACCAGGCTCTTTTCCAAGCAGTTTATTCAGGAACCTTGAACAATCTTCTGACCCTGGGGAAAGCCATCTTCTGAACTCCGGGGAAAGCCAGCTCATGCCCTTTATAGCCACTGGGCAACCAACCCCGTAGTGCCACGTGGACAATGCCGATAGGGTCAGACATACGCAAGCAAGCCAGATTCCACGCCCAAGCCAAATAAGGAGTTGTTTATCCCAGAGAACACCTGCCATCGGGAAGGTGGAAGCTGGACACCGGCGCCATCTTTGAGGCGCGGCCATGCACAGCTCTCTACAGTTCCCCCTTTATTGTTTTAAGCAGTAGGCAAGAGCAGAGGTCTAATCTCTGCCAAAATACAACTTGGACATTGTACTTGTGTTAGTCCAGGTTTCATCCACCCAGAGAACACTTGACCCATCCGATACCCTTTTTTGCAGAGGTGGGAATTAGGGTATCAACCCACATGCAATTAGACTTGCTCTTCTTGGGTTTTGCAATACAGCTAGACCCAAGTGCAGTGCACTAGGCTCACATCCTGCGCGATCAAGCTTTTAATGTGGCCAGCCAGGCCTGAGGAGACTATCCAGCCCCTATGGCTGTAAAGGCTTGGATAATCATGGCTGCATTACACTGCCGAGAAACCCTTAAACGAACAATGCACCACAGGCACATTAGGGAGACAAGTACCAGTAGGCCTGCCAGGGCACCTAATCCCGCCCACTCCTTTAAAAAGGTGATGGAATTTCGCAGCCAAGACATGATTTCCGCAGCAGAGGCCAGGTGCACACAGGTGGAGTTGACCACAATGATCTCATTGCGCAGGATCTGGGTCAGGTTATCAAACTCCACTGACCAGGTTCTGCTCGTGAGTCGATCCTCAGCTGCTCCCGCTGGCACGCTTGTCAAAATCAGGGCTATCAGGATCAGGCACATCAGCTTCCGGGGTGTCATCATGTCTCTCCATCTGAGGGGCCCGTCGCACCAATCGTTCAGGTACCCACATAGGGTCTAGCCGGTCCTGTGGGAAAACACAAACAGAACCTCGTGCCCATGTCAGCATGGGATCGGGGCCATGCCAGCTACCCGTGAGGATATCTTTCCACTTCACCATGCCCTTCATAGGGCTGTGTGGATTATGATGCCTATCTGCTGATGAACTTCCCGAGGCATCCAAATTAAAAAAATTTAAGGTGAATAATGCCAGAGAGAGACTTTCTCTTGGGGTTCAGTCACGGCCTCTTCCCCCTTTTTGTTTTTGAAGAATTTCTTTAAGGGACCGAGGCGCACACTCCACAATGCCTTGGCCTTGAGGATTATAAGGGAGACCGTGCGTTAACTGCACATCCATGCGCTGACAGAAGGAATTAAATTTCTGTAAGCTTCCTCTAATATTCCTTCATCTTTTGCGGCAAGGAGGATATCATCCATGTAATGGACACATCTTACTATGGGAAAACGCTGCTGCATGGGCACCAGAGCTGCAGCCACATAGATCTGACACATGGTGGGGCTGCTAGCCATGCCTTGAGGCAAGACCACCCACTCATATCTCTTATCAGGTTCCTCATGATTGATGGAAGGGAGAGTAAAGGCGAATCTGACACTATCATCTTGAAATAAGGGAATGGAAAAGAAACAATACTTTATATCCACAGCAATAATATGCCAGGAGGTTGGCAGAGCGCATAGAAGCGGTAGCCCTCACTGCACTGGACCCATGACCTGCATTTGATTATTAATAGCCCTAAGGTCATGTAATAATCGCCACTTTCCAGATTTTTTTTCTAATGACAAATATAGGTGTATTCCAAGGGGACACAGAGGGTCGTATATGTCCAGCCTCAAGCTGTTCTTTTACTAGCTCTTCTGCCACTGATAACTTTTCAGAGGAAAGTGGCCACTGAGGTACCCATACCAGGTCCTCTGTTTTCCAGGAAATGGGAATTCCTTCCTCAGTGGCCCCTATGAAAAACCCAATCCCTGCCTAGGTAGTCTACTCTGCGCCTGAACTGGATCTTTTCTGCCTTGGAGAAACTTCCCCAAACCAAACCTAGGATGACATCCCATCTTCATCATAATTTCCTGAGACTCCTTAGAATATTCGTTACTCAATTTGAATCCCATCGATTGCATAAGATCCCTTCCCCAAAGGGACACTGGAAGCTCGAGGACGTAGGATTGCATAACACCCGAATGGCCCCCTTCATCCTGCCACTGTAATTGTCCTGCACTAATATCTGGTGAATTGGTATATCCTAGCCCTTGTAGAGTTTGAGAGGAGAATTGCACTGGCCACCCATGGGGCCAGTCTTTACGGGCAATGATGCTCCGATCTGTACCAGTGTCCAGGAGTTCTGTTATCTTGGTACCATTAATGGTTAATTGCAAGGTGGGTCTTTGATCTAAATCAAGGGACAGAAAAGTTAAATCTGTCCCCATGGATCTGAAGCCTTTATTTCCTCTGTTTCGATCAGCGGCTGGATAGGACTCATGTAAACTGGGTAATAAAACTAGTTGTGCAATCCTATCACCTGGTGAAATGGCAGTAATTCCTTTTGGAGACTCAACCATAATTTTCATGATCCCAGTATAATCAGGATCAATCACTCCTGGGTGTACTTTAAGACCTTTTATGGTGGTGGAGGATCTTCCTATCAATAAACCCACCGTGCCTGGCTTCAAAGGGCCTTTAAAATCAGACTCCACTAATTGTACTCCCATCTGTGGAGTCAGTACGAGTCTGGTGGTAGCACGGAGGTCCAATCCTACTTAGCCAGTAGTGGCTCTCCGCGGTTCCTCAGATGAAGGAGGGTTGGCCACTGCTCCAGGTTCCTGCCTTGCTCCTGATTCTCCACTGCCCCATATATTTGCAGGCCCTGAGGCCGAGGGCCCCGCTGTCCATTTTTTGAAAGATTGCTGTTGTTATAGGCTGACCATTTATGTCCTTGACTGACCTACACTCATTCACCCAATGCTTCCCCTTTTTACACCTAGGACAAAGTCCAGGCTGCGTAGGGCGTTGGCTCCTCCCTATTCCTTGGTTACCTTCTCCTTGAGGGCAGCTACGTTTGAGATGGCCCATTTTTCCACACCGAAAACATGCCCCAGTGTTCCCTCCTTTCTTGTTACTAAGTTGCATAACTGCAGGCGCAAGGCCTGCGTTAGTTAGAGGTCCCCCTAATTCTCTGCACACTTTCATCCAAACTTCTAGACCTTTGTTCTTATAAGGGGTGATCGCAGCCTTGCATTCTTTGGTACATTGTTCATAAGCTAGCTGCTTTATAAGCGACATCATGGCATCTGGGTCCCCAAAGATTCTGCCTGCAGCCTCAACCATGTGGGCCACAAAATCTGAAAAAGGTTCCATAGGTCCCTGAAGGATCTTAGTAAGGTTGCCGCTCACTTCCCCTTTATTAGGTAGGGACTTCCATGCCCTTGTTGCTAGTTGATTTATCTGGTCATAAACCTGCTGTGGATATCCATTTTGTTGATTGGCAAATCGGCCTTGTCCCAGCAGCATGTCTACATCCCAAGCTGTTTGACCTCCACCTGCAGCCCTGTTAATTGCAGCTTGTTCACTGGCAAATTCTATCAAAAATGCCTTCCAGTCTAAATACTGCCCTATGCTGAGACATGCTCGAACAAGATTCATCCAATCAGATGGAGTCATGCAAAATCTGTGCACAGCCTCCACTTGAGTAAAAGTATATGAGGCTGTGATGCCATAAGTCTGGACAGATTCCGCTAGAGACTTGATGACCTTAAAATCCAAAGGTTCATGGTATCTCTGTTGAGTCTGGGCATTGAGAAACACTGGGCAAGCTAGCTGCATTTCAGCTCTAACCTGTCTCCAAACCTCCGGTTAAAAGAATTCCCCATAGAGACAACTCTAGACATGGAGGCAGATTCCAGATATGGTGGAGGAGCTGAGGGAGCGGCTCCACAATCAGACTCACATCCTTTAATTCTTTCTCTTTCTCCTTTATTTCTACCCCTTTTCTTTCTTATTCTCATGCTCTGCAAGGTTTCACATAATGACTCTACATCATCAGAATCAGGGGAAGAGATAGGGGACTCGGAATGCTCTAGGTCCGAAAGGTCAGGATATAACCTTGTTTTTTCTTCCCCCTTTTTTGTTTTACTTCTGGTAGACGCTGCTTTAGCAGACATGGCCTTTTCTGATCTTTCCTCCTGCAACATTTCTAAGGCTGCCTGCCCATTCTCTACCGCATGGCTGCAGTGCTGGTCTTCGAGACACCCTCTCACTAATTTCCAAACTGGTCTAACCCCATGTTTAAGCATCTCTTGTTCTGCAGTGAAGTCTAGATCACGGCCCAACTTTTCCCAGGAAGCTACCATGAGGCTTCCGGAAACTGCAAACCAGGGTGCCACGACATCACATTCCTCTAGAAATCTTTCTAAAGTACTCTTCTTAATCTCTAATTTCTTTGAAAGGAGCAGCTTGTTAAGAGCCAGAAAAATTGGGTGTGAAGAAGTTGCACCCATGATACTAGCAGCACTTTTGCCTTCACCTGCTTTCACTTTCTTTAATTTTCCCGTCCGCTTTTGTTGCGGCTCCACTTAACCTTCCTGTCCGCTTTTGTCACGGCTCTACTTAATTTTCCCACTTTTGTCGCGGATCCCTACCTTACCTGGGGACTTACCAGTGCACTGCCCTGACTGCGAAGAGTTCTGAGCCTTAAAGGTTGCCCGTATGGGCCACCACTTGTCGCGTCCACCTCGACCAGCAAGGAAGACGCAACACCAGGTTCTTCTCCAAGCAGTTTATTCAGGAACCTTGAACAATCTTCTGACCCTGGGGAAAGCCATCTTCTGAACTCCGGGGAAAGACAGTCCATGCCCTTTATATCCACTGGGCAACCAACCCCGTAGTGCTACGTGGACAATGCCGATAGGGTCAGACATACGCAAGCAAGCCAGATTCCACGCCCAAGTCAAATAAGAAGTTGTTTATCCCAGAGAACACCTGCCATCGGGAAGGCGGAAGCTGGACACCGGCGCCATCTTTGAGGCGTGGCCGTGCACGGCTCTCTACAAGTGACCCCAAAAATTTCATCAGGGAACTCCTAAAGCTGATAAGCACCTTCAGTAATGTGGCTGGATATAAGATTTACACAGAAAAATCAGGATTCATCCTATATACAAATGACAAAAAGACTGAGAATTAAATCAGGGAAATAATATCTTTCACAATGGTCACAAACAATATAAAATATCTTGGTCAAGCAGTAACCAAGGAAGGAAATGTCTCATAGAAAAAAAAAAAACTTCAAGACATAAAAAAAAATTTGTTAAAGGAGATATTAGAAGATGGGAAGATCTCCCATGCTCATGGAGCCATAGGACTAACAGAGTAAAAATGGGCATCCTCACTACGCAATTCACAGATTCAATAGAAACCCCATCAAAATTCCAACACAATTCTTTATAGACCTTGAAAGGATAATACTCAACTTCATGTGGAAAAACAAAACAAAACAAACAAGCAAAAAAAAAAAAAAAAAAAACACCCCCTCCAAAAATATCCAAGATAGCTAAAACAATCTTTAAAAAAAAAAAAATCTGGAAGTATCATCATTCCTAATTTCAATCTATACTATAGAGCAACAGTAATTAAAAACCACATGGTACTGGCATAAAAACAGACAGACTGATCAATGGAATCTAACCAATGACCTAGATGTAATTCCACACAGTTATGGTCAACTTATTTTAGGTAAAGGAACATGAAATAAACAATGAAAAATGAAAACATCTTCAAAAAATCATCCTGGTCTAACTGGAAATCAGCATGTAAAAGAATGCAAACAGACCCATATTTATCACCCTAAATTATTTCAAGTCCAAATGAATGAAAGACCTCAACATAAAATCAGATACTGTGAACGTAATAGAAGAGAAAGTGGGGACTATCCTTGGATGCATAGGCACAGAAGTCAACTTTCTGAACAGAACACTGGTAGTGCAGGCCCTAAGAACAATAATAAACATGTGGGACCCCATGGAACTGAAAAGCTTCTGTAAGACAAAGGACAAAATCAATAGGACAAAAGGCAGCATACATAATGGGAAAATATTTTCACCAACTTTATAATCTGAAAGACGTCTAATATCCAAAATATGTAAGAAGTCAAGAAACTAGAGATCAACAAACCAAAAAATTCAATAAAAATGGATATAGATATAAACAGAGAATTCTCAAAAGAGGATTATTAAATGGCCAGGAAGCACTTGAAATGTTCAGCATCTTTCCCATCAGGGAAATGCAAATCAAAATCTACTTTGAGATTCCATCTTACACCAGTCAGAATGGCTAAGATGAAAAAACAGAAGTGACAGCTCATGTTGTTAAGGATGTGGAGGAAGGGGAACACTATTCCACTGCTAGTTAGATTGTAAACTTGTACAGTGGAAATCAATATGGAGATCCATCAGTATATCGGGTATATAAACAAAAGATGCCCCATCCTACCACAGGGACACTTGCTCAACTATGTTCCTAGCTGCTTTATTCAAAATGATCAGAAATGGAGATAACAGAGATGTCCCTCAGAAGAAGAACAATTAAAGAAAACATACATTTACACAATAGAGTATTACTCACCTGTTAAAAACAATGATGTCATGAAATTTGCAGGTAAATGGATGGCATTAGAAAAAAAATCATCTCAAGAGATATAAGCCAGACCTAGAAAGACAAACATGGCTTGTACTCACTTATAAGTGAACATTAGTTGTTAAGTAAAGATATTCCTGTTATAATTCACTGAAGGAAAGAGGCTAAGTAACAGGGAGGACTCAAGGCAAGTGTGGGATGGTGTGGTAGGTGCTCTTGGTATAGTTGTGGCATGCATCTCCTGGAAGGGGAATTAGAATAGATGTTTGCAGGTGGACTGGGGCTAAATGAGAACAGGAACAGGAGGATCCAAGCACTGAGGTGGGTGGATGGAGAGAGTACTAGAAGAGAAAACTGGAATTGGAGTCATTTAGTGGGTGATGTAGAAACCTGGGGCAGTGAAAACTCCCTGCAATCTATGAGTGTGTAGTAGAATATTATTTTAAGGTATGTTACTTTTATTTAAGTTGCATTTGTTTAACTCTGTGAAGCTATGTTACTGTGCCTATCTAAAATACCTGATGGTCTAATAAAGAACAGAACAGCCCATTGTGAGGTGGGAGAAAGGACAATCAGGGTTGACAGGCAGAGAGAATAAAGAGAAGGAGAAATTTAGGAGAGGAAGAAAGAAGGAACAAGAGAGGAAGGAGGAGGACGTCAGAGGCCAGGCCGCCAGCCATAGTTATAAAGCCAAACACTGAATAAGAAGGAAAAAAAGGGTATACAGGAATAGAGAAAGATAAGCTCCCCAAAGCCAAAGATAGACAGGATAATTTAAAGTTAAGAAAAGCTGGTGAGCAACAAGCCAAGATAAGGCTGAGTATTTATAATTAAGAATGAGCCTCCATGTGATTTATTTGGTAGCTGGGTGGCAGGGCTCCCAAAAGACCAATGAGCCAAAGAGTAAAAAGGTATAAAACCAGTAACAACAAGAGTGATCCTAGGGAAATCTCTCAGCAATGCAGGACACAGAGATGGAACTGGCAATTTTCTATAACCAGGCAAGGTTCTCAATAATGAGAATGAGACATGAACCCAAAAACAAAACCTTCAACCTACTATATATCCTCCCTGCAAGATATGCTCAGTTAATGGTGGCTAAGAAGTTGTGATGACTGGTCAAGCTTGAGGTCAGTTATTGGTTGACCACTCCCCCAAAGACGGAACTCACAGCTGAAAATGCCATGTTGGCCAGGAACCAGAGGCTTTGCTGCCCAGACACCAAGGATAGAACCAAATAAGACTGCCAAAAACTGTCAGTAAAATGATCCCTGATGATATTCTCTTGTACTTATAGATTGGTGCCTAGCCCAGTTATCAGAAAGACATCCTCTAGAAATTGATGGGAGCAGATGCAGAGACCCATAGCCAAACACTAGGCCAGGGGAAGAGAGGGGGGAAGGTTCTGAGAACCAGAGGGGTTGAGAATACATGAAAACATGATCCTCAGAGTCAACTAAGCAGGGGTCATAGGGATTCAGAGACTGAAGCAACAATCACAGAGACCCTGCATGTGTCTGAGCTAGGTCTTCTGCAAAAACGTTATGATTGTGTAGTTTTGTGTTCTTGTGTGTGGGACCCCTAACAGTGGGACTAGGGGGTGTCTTTTACCCTTTTGCCTGTGCATAGAACCCATTTTCTCCTACTTGGTCACTGTGTCCAGCCTTGATATGAGGGCTTTAGCCTAGCTCGATTGTAATTTGTTATGCCATGTTTGATTGATATCCCTTGGAAGTCTGCCCTTTTTGGGGGGGTGTGGTAAAGGAAGAGGACGATTTAGGGGTGAGAGAAGAGGAAGCAAGGGAGAACTGTGAAGAGAGGAGGTAGGAGAAATTGCTTTCAGGGTTGTAACATATGTAAAGAATATAAAGGAAACATGTCATATACTAAATATTTGTGTTAAAATAAGAAAATTAAAATATATATTAAATGGATGTATTTTTATGTTACCTGTATTCTATTTTTGGTGAAACAATATACCTGCCATTCTTGACCCTATTTTGTCAAGATTTTATAAGTTAGATAAAAATAACATTTAATTTTTATATAAAATAATGTGTGATGACATTTTCATGCATGTGTGATAGTGTTTCCCTTTGATGGAAAAATAATCAATCAGAAGACATAGATATTTTAAGAATAAGTTTACTTAGCATACAAAGCAAGCATTAAAAGAGAGATTAAAGTGGACTCTTTAATCAGAGAAACATTAGAGTGAGTCTGTATTATGGATTTTAAAAGAAGTTTTTATTAATATTTATGAGATTGGTAGAATGTTCATTCTGTAATATGACAGCTTTCCCTCAAAAATCACGGTGTGTCAATTCTCCATGTTGGGGTGCTTCTTTGTCTAGAAAAGTCCATGGGATGGGGAGTCTAACAAATATGTAAATTATAGTAACGTTGAAGGATACAGAACTTACAGTATCCACACAGTAGGAATATACCCCAGTGCCTTACTTTCTGATGCTGTAGGAACAATATGCCAGCAGTTTCAAGAGTACTTGAACCCAGGACATTCTGACCATCAGAAGACATAGCTGAGAAGATACTCCTGCAGTTCCCTTGCTGACCTCACATAGAACTCCTTTTTGTGGTATTCTCAGGCCTGTGATTGGTCTCATGGCTATGCGTCAGTTAAGACATTTTGTTATTTGTAAAACTGATACTTGTTCATGAAAGCTTAAGTCAACATTTTACAATAGCCTGCCACATTGAACAAACAACAGCTGGACTTCGATGTCTTTTAGACCCTCTTCTCTCAGCTCCACCTCTTGTGTCAAACTGCACAGGCATATATGAACTACTTCGGTTGTGTCCCACCAGCCACTACATTCAGTTATTCTCTTACCCTATTCCACTTCATATCTTTCTCAATAGTTAGGGTTTATTTTTTGTAATCACCTTGAAATTATTGGATAGTAGTGAGGCAAGATCAGAAAAGAAAGGAAATCATAGGAGAGTTGGACATTTTAATGCTTTTAGCTGAATATGCTTCTTGTCCACAGTCTTTGCGATAGCATTATATGTTTCAAAGTTTTCTTTCCCATGAATAAATCTACTGAAGTTACTAAGAGAAATACATATTCTTAGAATCTGTTTTACAGAATCATCATTTTATATTGTATGTATTATATTTATTATGTAGTATGCTAGTATATTACTCAGGAAACAAAAAGATTCCAGGATCTAATAAATGTAACAAAAGTCATGTTAAACAAAATTAAGCAGAATGCTATCTTATTAAAACAGAAGTGAAACAAAACATACCACCTTTCTTTCCCCCTTCTTTTAGGTAATTAGGCAACAGGACATTTCTAGTAGATCTCCTGATGAAAAACCCCAGGGTAACAAATGGTTCAGAGAGCCAAGAAAATTTATTAGTTCAACTCTCATTAGACTTACCCATATCCAATTATTCTTTCTACTCAGTAGTAGAATAGAAGAAGATGAAGTTGAGCACTGAAAAGTTAGAAAACAAGAGTTTTCACAAATCATTAGGTCTAGGTTGGTTCACGGAAAAACTACATTCCGTCTCCCACTTAAATTCTACCTTTGTAAAACTGTAACATTGTGGATTCATTTGTAGAAATACAAACTGCAAGGGAATACATCTTTGACAGATAAACAGGAGACATAGTGAAAAACTCTAAGACCGCTTTGTGAGACTGAAGACTCACACATGGTTTTTTGAAACAAACTAAGTCTTAATATTTTTTTATCAGTCTCAAATAGCTTCATATCTTAGTAGGATGAAAAAAATATGGTACTTAGAAGAAATGGAAGAAGATTTGTAATTTGTCAATAATTGAATATGATATCTAAAGTGAGTAAAGGCCCCAAATAAAGGAAATCAATGTCATGTACTCTGTCAACACATTTTTACATGAACATGGGTGGTATTAATCGCTGAAAGGCTTATCTGAGCAAATAAAAATATATTGACACTATTATAACATATATATATATAAATGAATAAAGATGATATACCTTTTAAATCTATAGCATTCTAAGGAATATTTTCTGAGCTTCATCTTCAATAAAATGCACACTTTAGTACTAACTAATTTCATTCTGGTACACTGCTTTTTAAATTAAAATTTCACATTGTAATACAAAATAATAGGGTTCATTATGATATTTTCATATATTTATGTTGTACATTCAGGCACTTCTCACTGCTCTCATTGCTTCCTCCTGCCCCCCTCTTTCACACTCAGATCCTCTGCTCAAATAGTCTTGTTTTCTGCTTTGAGGTTCCATGCATTGCGTTAATTTCTTCTTCTCCATTCTCCTCACTAATATAACATGTTTTCTGCCCCTCTCTTGGTCTTTTTTTTTCTAATTCCATGAAGAACTGTGTAGGGTATGTTTTGAAGTCTACCTTCTACATGGAAATAAGGTAACTGAACACATTTTCATAGCTCTTTCTTGTTTTAAATTAAGGAAAATTTGACAATATTAGAAGGACTTGTACCTTCATTTTCCAAAATGTATTAATTATTTACCTGTACCAAATGATGATGTGTTAATATAAGATTTCTTCATGACTTCAGCCTCATGTTTATTTATAGTTTTACCACAGAGTTAACATAAAATATTGTTGACAAATTATTTTACAAACATGCATACATATGAATGAAAACAATAATATTATGTTGTCTCTTCTCCTTTGTTTACCAGGTATTCTTGCAAGCAGTATATCTCCCCAGTTAGATGTCTCTTTTAATCTCCATGTGATGCTTTTTTAAGTTCCTAGGAGTAAATTGTATTTTTCTATATGTTTATTAAATCTTCATATCATTGTGAAATGTCTGCTATATGCAGAGGACACATGATATTTTCAAAGAAAAAGAGACTAAAACTATCTGAATTTGTAGTCTAGTAGAGGAGAGTCATGGAAAGTATTTAAGTGCCACAGAAGCTAGACAAAAGATTTAAATTAGTTAAAATACCAACATATCTGTTGACTACGTTAAAGAAAGAAATTAGTATTGTCTGAGTATTTTCTAAAGGCAGAGCAATTTCCTCAATGACTTCTTGAGGCTAATTGATGTGAGACTTTGAAAATTAAAATGTAAATGCTAACAGGTCTTGTTACAAGCATGAAAAAGGGAACCAGAGTGTAAAGAACTGGGTTGGATGTTAGAAAGTATAGGTGATTTCTATAGGACTGTGAAATGATAACTATGAGATTTTTCACAAGGAGACTGTTGAAATCAAACTATATAAATTGCCTTACTGTGATACTATAATAATATATTGCAAATGCAGTAAATTGTGATTTAAAGAAATGTATTATTTATCAAGAGATTTAGTTGTGTGATATCTTGGATGTAACATTACATTCAGAACTTCTTATTGTGGTGTCTCAGAACATGCGGAAATCAGAAGAACAAGAATGCAAGTGTGAGAGAAAATGAGAGATGTGGAGAACTTTTCATAAGGAACCCACTCTGCTACCACGTAACCAGTTCAGAAATATCGGCTCCTAAAGGCTCTCTATGATCTAACCACCTCTTCAATGTCCTATCTCTAAGCAGTGTTGCACTGGGAACTAAATTCCTACCTTACATTTCAGGAACTATTCAAACTATAACAGAAGGTATTTGATGTCATTTGACAGTTTTGCTTGGAAAACTGTAAAGTCTTTTCAGCAGAGTATAACTAGCCTCTTGAATAGCAATGTGGAGGTTAATGGACACAAACCAATTCGAAGCTAACAAATAGTAAGAACTGATGACGGGAAAATGTGTTAAAATTATTGAATATTTTTATTTAGGGAAATTAAAAGCATGAGAAAGCAAGCAAATACAAGCCACTCAAGAGAAGTTTCCAGTATTTGAGAGCTATTAAATTTCAATTTTATATGTATTGAATATGTGGTGTTGTCTGGACCCTCAAGGCTGCATATTCTGTCCAGCTTGGCATTAAGTTTGAAATTCAGTCAGTAAGAGCTACCATCCAGAACAAACGCGTGAGCATGGTATTGGAAATTGAGGGAGTAGATTAACCTTGGAACACTGCCTAGAAAGAAAATTAGAAAAAGTCAGTGATGGTATTAAAGAATAACTTTCTTGTGCTTGATAAAATGAAGAACTTTTCTAAAGGAGAGTAAGACTGAGTTACAAACTTTAAGGAAAAAAAAATTTGCTACGAAGGCAGGTCAATGTTGTGAGATTTCAGTAATTAAGAACTAAAACAGGATGCCCTGTGGGGAGAAAACAGAAAAATAACATTGTTATCAAATGGAAAGCACCATGATCAGGCATAAAAATCAAACTGAAGAAACTAAAATTAATTGTCAAAAATAATCCATATAACCAATTGCTCCAATCCCTCTTCTTTTGTCAGGCAACCTTAGATCAATCCTTGCAAAGATCTGCAAAGGAACAATACTGAGCTTTAAGAGTCTCAGAAAAGTTAAGAAGGACTCTTCATCTGAGTGACAAAACAAGTGGTCCTCTTGATACTCTTGGAACTCAGAGTCAAGGCTCTTTTCATTCTTCCATATCAATGTGTCCAGGCTGATGGTGTGCCTAGGGACTAGTGTTTATGGTGCTGTAAGATAGTCTGCACCCCATCAAGAGAGAAAGGTACACACCAACGTAGATATATATTTCTCAAGCTACAATGATGCCTTGCCTGCAAGATGCACTGTTACAACAGTGGAACAATGCTGTGGGAGTGACTAACCAATATCTTATTGTATTTAAGGCCCGCTCCATGAGATGGAATCCATCCCCATCATTGGTTATGTGGCCAAGAACTGTAGCCCAGAGAATCCTTAAATCTAGGGCAAAACCAAATACTACTGCTCTGATAAAGGAAGATAGCCATAAAATGACTCCCAAAGTCATTCTGCTTTACTCATAGATACGTTCCTGCCCAGGCCTCATTAGAGAAACTTCCTACTGCAGTAGATGAGAAAAAATAGAGAGATCCACAGCTTGACAATATACAGACAGTGAGAGACCTTAGAACACTCATTTTTTTTTTTACAATAAACATGGGACCATATCTTTTAACAGGAGACCTTTATTTTAGCATAGTTTTAAATTTAGAGAAAATGTTTAAAAGTAGCATTGAGAGTCCTCACATACTACCCAATTGTGTTTCCATTAGTACCATCTTATAATGCATTTATCATAATTAACAAACCAATATTAATACATCATTATTCAAACATTCATACTGGCAACATAATATACATTTCTTAGTGTTTCCATGATGTTCTTTTCCTGTCTGAGGGTCTCTTCAAATTGTCATATATGATCAGTGATCTTTTGTGTGTGTGTGTGTATGTGCGCACACATGCATACGCACACACATGTATGTATGTATGTATGTATGTGTATGTCTGTGTATACACTCAAGTATTTACAGAGTCTGTAAGAGGATATTTGGTGTCCTACTCACTCACTCTCCACCTTATTCTCTAGAGACAGGGTCTTTTACTCAATTTGGAGCTATGCTAGTGACCAGCAAAACCCAGCAATCATCCTGGCTGTCTCCTTCCTGCCCTGCCCTCTGTGCTGAGGTTACAGACATGTACATGTGTATATGGCCACAGCTTTTCACTGGACTGAGAACCAAACTCAGGTCTTCATACTCAGCAAATGCTTTATCCGCTGTCCTAGAGTTACTATTGCTGTGATGAAACACCATGACCAAAGCAACTTGGGGAAGAAAGGGCCTATTTGGCTTATGCTTCATCACCACTGTTCATCACAGAAGGAAGTCAGGACAGAAACTTAAACAGGTCAAGAGCCTGGAGGTAGGAGCTGATGCAGAGGCTATGGAGGGGTGCTGCTTACTGGCTTACTTAGGACCACCATCCCAGGGATGGTCCCACCTTCAATGGGCGGGCACTCCCCAATCAATCACTGAGAAATGCCCCACAGGATTTTCTACAGCCTAACTTTATGGAGGCATTTTCTCAATTGAGGATCCCTCTTCATTAATGACTCTAGCTTGTGTCAGCTTAACATAAAACTAGGCAGTACACCCACTGAACCATCTCTCCTCCCTAACCTTTCTTTATTTCATATGACCTTGACAAGCCTCTGCAGTGGTGTGAGTCAGATATGGTGCCAGCACTGAAAGAAGTGGACACAAGTCTCCATCCCTAACCTAGAAGCTATTAACCACCCAGAAACAAAAAATACAGTTCTCTGCAACGGAGTCTCATTAGAGATACAAACCAATCTTAAAGGCAGACCTCATGGCCAGCACTAGATCACCAACACAAAAGAAACTCAATGACATTTTTGGAGGTTCTTTATATCATGAGGTTTTGACAGTGCATATTTTTTTTTTTTTTACATCTTCTAGGTCCTTTGCTCTTACATTATAGTTTCTGATTTCATGTTTTAGAGAATTCCTGTGCATGTGTGCCTCTGCGTCTACATATATGTTTCATGCTCTTTGGTTGGTCCTTTTTCTCCTATTTGTTTTGCCCTGTTCTGGTTTGTTTGTTTTTATTTTATCTTATTTTACCATTATATTTAGATATCTGTTCCTTTTCTAGGGAGAAACAAGGTATGGATTTTAATGGGCAGAAAGACGCATGGGGTCTTGGAGGAAGTGGAATGGGAGATCTATGATGAGAACATATTGTATGAAAAACAACTATTTTCAATAAAAGAAAGAAGAAAATATAATTTAAAAAGATTGATAGTGTGAAACAGTGGAAAAAGAATTTATGTAGACAGTTTGTCTAGGAGGAAAGACTTTTTTCCCTTCAATACCTACTTGAAATAATTCACACCACAACTCTTCAGTGTTTGTTTGTTTTTTTTTTCGTATGCCTTCTTTAGCTTTCCCCTTGTTTACAAGTTCATATATAATTATCATCATCCAACTCATCTGGGTTTTAAAAATAGTTATTTAGGGTATTTCTAAAAATGCTATTATAGCAGCTGACTCTGTATCAAGAATACCTCTTCTGGGAAAAATCTCTTTAAAGGTGCTTTCAATTTTCGACCATAGAACTTTGTTGTTCACCAGATCACATTGTCAGTGTCTCCCAGCACACCGTCACTAGCATAGGACTGCTAACTCTAATATAACATTCATTTCAAACAATCATGATAGTACAATACCATCATGTTACTATCTTATCTTTTGTGTAGACCATATGGAATTTCATTTATTATACAAGCATTGTAGGATTAATCAAAAATGGTAGTGAAGAGATGATTTAATCTTTAAAGTTAGGGCAATGAAAGTATAAACTTTCAATTAATTGATAAGTTGTAAAGTGTGTTCTGCTTTGAAAGACTGGTAGTAGGGACTTATTCATTACCAAATCCCTTTTTTAGAGTAAAAAGATTAAAATTCAGTGAATAGGGTATTTATTCATAGTCATTATTCAATAACTGACATTTTGTGATCTCATAAAAATGCTAAGGTCCATTTTGCCATTCATATGTAACCTCAGAAAGATTAAACTGGCCTCAATCATAATTTATATGAACACACAGTACACTCCTTATGCTTTAACACTATTTCATAAAAGAATTTTCATATTCATCAATAAGTGACATACTGAAATTCACAAGTAACATTGAAATTCACAACAAGCCCATATTGATATTTTGTGAATCAAGTATTACAGTTATTTGAGCTGACCCACAAAGTACAAATAGCTTTTATAAAATCTCCCATGTAATAAGGTACATTAATTAAATAATGTTGGATCTAGAATACTCATAAAATATCTATTTAAAATATGGAAATTTTCAGTTTTCCTGCTTTTTGTTAGTTCTGTAATAAAAGATCACATATCATTATCTTCAGATAGTAAACATAATTAGATTTAATTGTAAAAATTGTGAAACTACAAAACAAAAAAAATAAAGTCAGTAAATTGGAAGAAATGTGTAACTGCAAAGTAAAAGCAGACAGATATTAGAGGACAGATAAGGAACAAAGTTTTTTAAAAAATCTAGAAAAAACATAATGCAAAATGCATGTGTAAAGCAAAGTACTTTGAGGAAACTCTCAGATTATCTGGAGTATTTTAAATAGATTCCTTGATAGAATTGAGAAAGACAAAGGGATTGAGAATAGAGATATTCAAGTTGATGTAACAATCCATCTTTACACATCTAAGAGGAACAATCTACTTCAAATATAGTGAATATTAAAAAATTTATACTAGCCGGGTGGTGGTGGCACACGCCTCTAATCCCAGCACTTGGGAGGCAGGGGCAGGTGAATCTCTATAAGTTGGAGGCCAGACTGGTCTACAAAGTAAGTTCCAAGACAACCTGGAATATGACACAGGGCAACTCTGTAACAACAACAACAACAAAACGTAGAAAAGGAAAGAAAGAAACGTATATAAAAGTGTAGGAAATCAAATGTAAAAGTTTGTAATTATATTAAATATTAAAATGAAAATATTCTTAACAGTAAACAATACAGGCACTGATGGTTTCTTTAAATTGTAATTCAAATATTACTCTGTTCTTTAAATGTATACAAAATCAGGGCCAGAGAAATGGCCCAGTGGGTAAAGCCTACACACAAGCCTGATGAACTGTGATGTTTCCAACCCAAATAAAGTTTGAAGGAGATTAAGATGATAATGTTATCCTCAGTCTTCCAAATCTGTACTGCGAGTATGTACACACACACACACACACACACACACACATGCATGTACACGTACAAATAATAAATAAATTTTATGGAAACAATCATTTCATCAAAAAGAAATCTGTATCTAGCAAAAATATTTCATTTAGTAAATAATAAATGAAAGTATCTCAAATGCAGTTTGCATATTTGTTATATTAGAGATGTCTGGTATCAAAAACCCAATGAATCAGAAGTTTATTGTCATGAATGCAGAAAAGACTAAAGGAAACTAAAATCAGGTGCATAAGTGAGAACATTTCAAGGAATTCAAATTCAAGCCATAATAGGATTATAACTTTTTTTTTTTACTGGATGTTAAAACAATGATTGGATGTCATTTGAAAGAGTAATAAAGTGATTTAAATATTTTTGTTGATTACTGTCCTCACATCATTAATAGTACCAATTTTCATTAGATTTTGGTAAGTCAAGAAGGTATGTGGTAACTTCTTCATATTTAATAGACATAAATTATACCTTCTACTTTCCTAAGGGAAGAAAGAACAGTAGAAATCAATATTCTAACCCTACAGTCTCACTTTCTTCTTCCCTTCTTTCAAATCTTTCTCTATTTTACCTGTAAAGTGCAGTCAAAAGGGCATTATATGAAGACACATAAAATGGATTTATTTTTTCACTTTTGAAAGAGTTATGTCAGGTAACCACTGGAGGATAGTGTCTCAAAAAGCAGGGTCAACATACTATGGAGAATGCTAATGATACCCATATAGATTGAAGCAGGTATTCTTCACATTCTGTCAGTGTTGGTAAATGATGCAGGTTATTTGAAACATGTTGAGTGAGAACATATGTTACAAACTGGTGTGAAACTGGCTTATAAAGGGAAATCTGATTGAATATTTTGTACTACTTCATTAGAGCACTGAGGAGCAAATATGGACTTGCAAGACTGGAAAAACAGGGTGTGTTTATTTAGATTTGTGAATATAACATGCAGATTTTTAATACATATGATACCTGTATTTGCAAATAAAGGTAGATATACCTTTGGTATATGTATGATAGTGTGTTTGTGTGTATATGGAACAGAAATGAGAGAGTGAGAGAGAGACAGAGAGAAGCAGAGAGGGAGAGCAGAGATAGAGTGAAGAATGTTCTGCCCACCAACAGAATAAGAGGATTGTGAACTATTGGGGGAATTAGTATTCTGCAGACTTTCAGGTTTCAAATTTTCATGAAATAAACTTAAATCTATGAAGAACCAAATATCTTTAGAGAAATAAGATATTTCACAACTAAGATCAACAATGAAGGTGGGAAATAGCATGTTTCTCATTGCACCAGGTCTGGAAATGCTCATGAAATAATAAAAGACAACCAAAAATTGTGGTGGGCAAAGAAAAACAACTAAAAATTTTCATGGTGGCCAAATATGGGATGATTTAAACACCAACTTAAGTAATGGCTCAGAAAAAAATGCTTTCCTGACAAATAAGAAAATAAGAATCAGCACTAAAAAAATAAAACATTTTCTTACAATAGTATGGAGATCAATTAATGTGCAAAGAAATATTTATGAAAAAGTTGACCATGATGATTAGTTTTAACTCAAACCATTAACAACTATACATGCCAACAAAGAACAGAAGTCCACAAGTCTTTGGATTATTATAAAGGAAAACCATGTAACTACTGTAGAAAAACCTGGATGTCAACAATTTATTCAGTTAATTTAACTTAATATTTATAGCAAATATTCAGAGTAGCACTAGGAAGATAAAAGAACTTGCAGGTCAGTTGATTAGATACTACCGTTCTTTCAAAATATGTTACATCAGACTCTGATAATGAGGAAACATTAGACAGACACAATTTAAGTCATCTTTTACAAAATAATTAGTCTATAATTAATAAAAATCAGTAGATATCAAAGCCAATTTAAGTCTCTTAAGTCTCCAGATTTCCTCCCAATTTATGGATATTATGTAAACCTGATCACAAAGTGCATTGCATAGTATTTAAATCTCTTTTTGTCCTCTAAGGATAAAGCACCAATTGGCTTTGCGATACAGACAGTAACAGTTTGTCAATGCTGACTTTAATTTTCTTTTTTAGATTAATGGTAGTGGCAAGGGAGGATGTCCTTGTTTGTAGAAAATATACACCAAAGTGTTGGGCATGCCTAAAATTTCTCTGATCAATTTTGACACAACTTGAGAAATAACACACTGTTTCATATTATTCTTTTTGTAAATTTTTATTGAATTTTAAATTGTTTCACAAAAGTTTAAAGGAAACATGAGAGACAATAGGAAGAACAGAATTTATAGGATAATGGCATATTTTTTTCTGACATGTATATGCTTGTGGTAAGTGTGTGTGTGCATGTGTATCTTTTGTTTGGGGTAGATACACTTTTTTGTGTCTCTGTGTGAAGGCAGAAATCAGTCTTGGGCATCACTTCTCAGGTGCCATCTGTTCATTCTTTAACTTTTTCTCTTGGTCTATCTCTATCTCTTTATCTCTGTCTCTGTTTCTCTCTCTCTCTCTCTCTCTCTCTCTCTCTCTCTCTCTCTCTCTCTCTCTCGTTGTGTGTGTGTGTGTGCGTGTGTGTGTGTGTGTGTGTGTGTGTGTGTGTGTGTGTGTGTGTGCCATACATATATGCACATGAGTGAAAATGCCTACAAAGGCCTGAAGAGGGCAGAAGACACACTGGAACTGGACTTACAAGTAGCTGTGCTCATGGATGTTAGGTGATAAGAACTACTCTATAAGAACAGTAAAAACAATGATAGTCAACAACAACAATAATAATAATTTCCTATTATATCCATTTTGTGAAGATGTTTTCACTCTTCACTCTTTTGGGAAATTCTTGCAGAAAAGAAAATTAAAATAACATCAATATATCTTTCAAACTCTTGAAAATTTTATTATTATAAAGACACACAACTCAACTTTGTGTGATGGAGCAAATAGACATTTACAGAATAACATTTAAAATTCTTCTTTTGACCTGACACATCCATAAATACCTATTCTGTATGTGTTGATTAGTCCTAAATAATACACATGGTGTCTCTGTCTTAAATCTACCAAAGTCTACACATTTTCATTAGTTAATTTATTGACAATTTAATGCATATTAGCCATGCATTCTGGTTATTTCTCACCCAAACACTCTTATCTACTTAAGATTATAAACTTCAATTCTTCCATATTTATAATTTTTCCATACTTGTGAATTTTGTTATGTGGCCCATTCAGCTTAACTAGAGAAATCTGTGTGAACAGTGAATTGAGATTATCTACTGGAGTCTGGTGGGATCACCACTAGCTACAAACCAGAGACAAGTAATTCATACCTTTAAATTCCATGGAACATAATTACACAGTGAGAGTAGTACTTTATGAGGCCCTCCTCCATTAGTTCCTGGTTTTTGAAGGGCCTCTTCTTGTGCAGACCGAGTACAATTATGTGTATCAGTTGAGAATGTGTGATTGCAATGACAAAATATTGCCCATAGACAGAATTTACTGTCCTCTCCACATATTCCATATCTTGCAATTCTTGTGTCCTTTTCTTCTGCAGTGTTCCTTAAGCCTATGATGCCAGAAGTCTTGCATTTATCATAGTGTTATATGAGGAGGGACATCACTGATTAAACTGCAAGTGTTAAATCTCAATAGATATCAGAATATATTACGTATTCAACATTAGGTCAAATTTGCTACATGACTATAATGTTCTCCCTCAACACCTACCATGCCCATTACCACAAGTTTTTGATAAATTCCTTCTCTCTTCTTATTAATTACAAAGGCTCTGTTAAGTGCTGATAAACTTGGCTCAGTATGAACATTTTTTCTTTTCTAGGAGGAAGTAATAAATTTAATTTTAGATTTTAGTTTTAACTTTCGAGTAAGCTTAGATAAAAACACAGTTTTGGTGTTTGTTTGTTTGTTTGTTTTTTTAATGCCAAATGCCATTTATTGAAGGAGGGAGGAGGTCTTGAATACAGGCTTACAGCATAATGGGAAAACCCTGGAGGGCAGAAGTTCGATACAGATGTTTTGCAATCTTGCATCTAAGCTGTTAACGCCCATTATGCAGGATACACAGACAAGGAACTTCCCTTGAGCATTCAGGAGGGTGAAACCCAGGAGGGAACTGGCATAGGGAGGATATCAAGGTCAAGGTCAGCAAGCAAGGCAACAGTTATCCAAAATGGGGCCAGGGCCCTACAGGTCAACCTTTTACAAATAAATGAGCTTCTGATTTAGGTTCCATGTGACATCAGCAGGTCACCTTACCCGTCATGGAGACACCTGCCCAGGCCACACAGGCACTCTGTCTTAGGTTGGTGAGTGCCCCCCAGAAATTACCCATCTCTGAATACTCATTATCATACAGGCTCAATCTTGTGTGAGCTGCAGAGTTAATTGCTGCCAAAAATCTCAGAGTCGCACTGGGCTTGCAATCTGTTTGTTCGACACAGAAAAGACCAACAGAAGTCCTAACCCACGCATAGTCAGTAGGTTAAAAGCAACTGAGCCATTCCCTTCCTTAATGAGCCTTACTGCAAATTGGAGTCCTTGTAAGATGGTATCCCAAAGGCAAATGGAACTTGAGTTAATAAATTTATAATTTTAAAAGCCAATCGAAATATATATAACTACTGAATTAAATTTATCATGCCCAATAGAATGAAAGATTAATTAACTGTGGTAGCTACTTTTGCTGCCAGGGTCTCCACTGTGCTAGCTGTAGTAAGCAATTATGAAATGGTAATCCCAGAAACAGTAGTATGAACATTTTATTTTGATTTTTTTTAAAGGATTCAGAAGGTGTCAATTTTTTTTATTCCATCCCATTGTTTAGTTGTTGTTTATCTAAGATTCACTATACTAAAATCTAAAATATGTATGCATTTAGTAGAGTTCATGCATCACTTTATTTTAGAGCTTACATTAGCATATTAATTAAAAAGTAATGAGAAATACATTCACAAAAGAATTTGCAAATACTTTCTGTTTAGGATAGAGATGTGTGCGGCTGTATGTATATATATGTATATGTACATTTGAGTACTGAAAACAGTTCTTGTAAGAATAATTGAGCATATATCCATAAATTAAGAGAAATAGCCAAGAGTGTGTAACAAGAATTATTTCAAAACGTTTATTTCCTTAAAGTTTTGTTTTAAAAACGTTAATTATCAAATCCACCCAATTTCCCATGCCCTTCCATCCAATTACTCTTCTATTCCCCTCTCCCAATGCCATTCCTTTTCACTTCATGAAATCTTTTGTTTCGTTTTTAAATACTTGGGTATATTTAGTTTTGCCAATGTGTTCATGGCATAGATCTATCTTTGTTGTGTGATAAGCCTTTCAGTTGTTTTGTCCATAGAAGCCATACTCCAATTTGAACACATATAACTAAAGATTCAAAGGTAACTTCCATATATATGAGAAAACATATAAAATTTGCCTCGTGTCTGGGTTACTCACTAAGAATGATTATTTTATAGCTTCATTAATTTCCTTTAAATTCCATCATTTCTTTATTCTTTAGAGAAAGACTAATAAAATTCACTTTACATATATGACACATTTTCACCACTGGATGAATATCTAGGCTCTTCATATATGCTTGCTACTTTGAGTAGAGAAGCAGTGAGCATGGATGAATAAATATCTAAGTAGATAGGATTTATTCAGGGACAAGCCCAGGAGTGGTTTAGTTGGATTAGATGCTAAATCTATTTCTAGCTTTTTTTTTAAATATCTACACTGATTTCCATAGTGGCTGTACCATTTTGCAGGCCCACAAAACAGTGAATAAGTGCATCCCTTTCCACAGATGGAACCCCTCCTCCCTGCATGAAGGCTGTGCAAGAGAGACAGGAGGGATTCTACGAGCAAGAGCTATCGAGACCATGATTGGAAAAAAACGTACAGAGACAACTAGCCAACTAGCCAAACTAATGGAAATACATGCACTGTGGACCAATAGCTGAGGAACCCCCATGGTACTGGACTAAACCCTCTGGATAAGTGAGACAGTTGTTTAGCTTGAACTGTTTAGGGGTCCCCAGGCAGTGGGACCAGTACCTGTCCCTAGTGCATGAACTGACTTTTTGGAGCCTAGTGCCTATGGCGAGACACTTTGAGCAGCCTTGGTGCAGGGAGGAGGGGCTTCGACCTGACTCAACTCAAATCTACCAGGCTCTGCTGACTCCCCATGGGAGACCTTGCCTTGGACGAGGTGGAAAAGAGGGGGAGTTGAGGGGGAAGGCTAGGGAGTGGGAGGAGGGAGGACAGGGGAATCCATGGTTAGTATGTAAAATGAATAGAAAATCTCTTAATAAAAAAAGAACAAAAAAACCAAAACACTGGTATATGAGAACTGAAATAAACTTAACATAATTGTAAAAAAAAAAATGTTTTACATTGCTATGGATTTTAGTTTATTGTTATAAATTTATAGGTAATTTGTTATACTGTATGTATATTTCTACTCTTGTTTAAGGTATTATGCTTGTGCAGCTTATTTGAATTTGTAATGTATAATTAAGAAATACAGATTTATAATAAGTTATCTATGATAATAAAAATTAGAGTTATGCTAATTGAGTTTTCTAGCTATACATAGATAAAATTCAATTAGGTAGGTTATCTTCAAACACTTCAAAGACCTACAGAATATGGCATTTAGAATGTTTTAAAAACTTAGACTTTTCTAGACAATGAGACATGTCTGCTCCTGACAGCACCAATTACTTCAAGGAGAATAATGGGCATTGAATAAACTCATTATGGAGTTTGCTTTCTTTGTGTCAAAAGTTAGCCACTGGGCAAAAAAGTACCCTTGTGTCAACTGCTTGACAGTATGTTTTATAAACTGGACATGCAGGACCCATAGGAAGATGACCACTGAACTTTGCAAAGCAAGATGGTCCTTCAGGTTCCAGCTTTGCAGAAAAACTGCCAGACATTCTACAGGACAGAGGGAAAAAATGACTGAAAAACTCTAGGCCTAGAGAAGGATGCCCTAATGTTACAGAGGAACTTTGAATGACTGTCCAGGCAAGCAGCTGTCTCTGTAATTTCCAGAAGTTTGAACATTGCTTATAATACATTTCCTGTTTAATACTATATCCTTCTGAGGTCTTTGATATAGTTGAAGACTAGATAGTTAAAATTTTCCTTGTTTATCATAAAAGATAAATTAGATATGAAACCTTAGACTCACAAATATAGGATAGATAGAAAATTTTCTTTAATTTTACAAAATTCAAATAGACTAGATGTTGTAACTGTAATTCTTGCTTGATAACTGTCTTGTTATATGTAATTTTAATAGGTTAAAGTTCAAACCTTCCTTTTGTTTAGACAGAAAATGGGAAGTGATAGGGGAATATCTTTCTGTACATTGCGAATATGTGTTGCTCTGGTTAGTTGATAAATAAAGCCATTTGGCCTATGGCAAGGCAGCTTAGAGGCAGGCAGGAAATTCAAAGAGAGAGATAGGAAGAAGGTTGTGAGAGATGATGCCAGCAAACCGCCCAAGGATCAACGTGTAATGGGACACATGTAAAGCCACGGAACATGTGGTGATACATAGATTAATAGTTATGAGCTAATTTAAGATATAAGAACTAGCTAGCAAAATGTTTGAGCCAAGGATATGCAGTAATAATTTAAAAAAAAAGAAAGAAAGAAAATAAAGGCACAGTACTAGGGACCATGTCTTTCCTAGTTGTACAGAGTTGGAAAGCATCAGACTTTGTACTTCCATTCAGATTTTCATTCTCTGTCTGCATTGTTTGGATAGACATATTTTGTAGCAGGAATCTTAAAAGTTCTTATTAATAAAATCAAACCTGAGCCAGGTATTGGGTTGAACACTGGAAGATCAGAGAGACAGAACAAGCCACAGCTAACCTCACCTGGCCAACTTCTCAGCTGATCCTGTTTCCTCAGACTGGAAGCTTCTGTGTCCTCATCCCAATGGCTCTCAGCTGAACTGCTGCTCGAAAGCCTGAAAGCCTAACCAGCCAAATGCTTCTAGTTTCTGGTCCTCAAGCCTTATATACCTTTCTGCTTTCTACCACCACTCCCTGGGATTAAAGGCTCGCTTTCTGGGATTAAAGGCATGAGTCACCATGCCTGGCCGTTTCCAATGTGGCCTTGAACTCACAGAGATCCAGAGGGATTTCTACCTCTGGAGTGCTAGGATTAAAGGTGTGAGTGCCACCATTTTCTAGCCTTTGTATCTAGTGGATGTTCTGTCTCTGACCCCAGATAAGTTTATTATGGTGCACAATATTTTGGGGAACACAATACCACCACAATATTTGCTTCTGACATGTACTCCAAAAATAAAGTGTCTACTAGCTAAGTTGATTGTTTACAAATTTGATTAATTAATTGAGAATGCATAGTGCAATATACTTGACTATATTCATTCCAACCCCTTTTCTTAACCCCCCTCATATCTTGTTGTCCCCCCCACCACTCCCAACTTCATGTCCTCTCTATTTTATTATCCAGTGTGTCCAATTTGTGCTGCCCAAACAGGAATGTTTGTGAAGATATCTGTTGGAGT
Organism: Peromyscus californicus insignis; assembly: GCF_007827085.1. NCBI lineage: Eukaryota > Metazoa > Chordata > Mammalia > Rodentia > Cricetidae > Peromyscus > Peromyscus californicus. The sequence goes on along the minus strand of NW_026294617.1, from coordinate 54,723,163 downwards.
ATAACTTGTCAGCTATCTTGTCTCCAAAGAGAAATGTCTCATAACTTCCTGACAGCCATCCAATGCCAATGGCTTTACAGCCAGGTATTGAGGCTCATGTGCCTGTGCCCTATCCACTCATAAATTTTTGACTGGCTAGCTCTTGTACAGGTCTTGTACAGTCCAACACAACTTTCATGTGTTTGTAAGAGCAATGGCCCTATCCTATCCAGAAGACACTGTTTTCCCAAGGCCTCTTGGAATTCTGACCCTTGAAATCTTTACATTTCCCCTTTCCTGATGCACCCTGTAGTTTGAGGAAGGAGTTTTGATAAAGATGTCATATTTTTGACTCTGCCCTCACATCCATGTAGTCTCTGCACTCTGACAAGTTGTAACCTTCTGTTTACATCCATGCACTCAACAAAGATGTTTCTCAGATGAGGACTGAAAGCTGAACTAATCTAGGCTCCAGAGGTAAACTTACTGCTATTCATTCTCTTAGTAAATATATTATCCAACTGCCCTCTAAATATAATTCATCATATAAAGATCAGTGTAGCTTTTATTTAAATTTCAGTGCAGCTATAGTGAGATAATCAGGAAAGATACCATACTATCTAAGCTAAGGATACAAGTAACTGGGTTTATAGATAATCCAGTATCCCACCTGAGGTGATTCATAAGGAAAACACACAAATGTAATCCAGAAATGGAAAACATAAGAGCTTTCCTGGTCTTTTGCACATATACCATTCTAAATCAAATGGATTAATGTTGAAAATACATCCAAGACAGATTATTAAAATTATTTTTAAGATTAAAACACTTATCAAATATGCTTTTATATTTTATATTAATTCATAACAAAAATTTGAGCAGAATGTACAAAGAAGAGCAAGCAGAGCATGATTCTGCAAATGCTTCTAGTAAACTAATTGCAGGGAACTGCAGCGGTGCAGCAGAGAGTTTTTTTAAGTCATGAGCACAATTCATCATCCATGCCCACGCTCAGGTGCAATGCCTAGGGAGTCTACTGCATAATCTTCTGTGTTTTGCTTTAAACGTCCATTTTAAAAGTCATTATACTAATAGGAGTGCATGAAGGGAAAACTCACGGTAAGCTATGCACTAATATAGTTTTTGCTTACTTTGGCTTTTCTCCTTTAAACTTGAATAATTAGGAGCTTATATTAGAGATATTCATGACCTGACTGGACATGTATCCAGATCTTGAACTCCATTATAATAATAATCTATTCTTAACAAATTCTCTTGGGCTTCTGGAACCTCAATTCTTCTGCTTAAAGCACACAAACACACAAAAATGGTGCTCTGTTTATTTAGTTATCATTAGAATCACATGAGAACTTTAACAAGTAAATTCTGCAGGAGATAAAATATGTTGATACATAAAACAATTAATTTACTTAAGTGATAAACAAGAATAATAAGAAATTCCACATGAATTTTCAGTTTTCTTTCCATTTTTATGGAATATCTTAGTATATTTGGAGCTTTACAGTAATGAAAATAAAAAAGCTAGGTTACTATAAAAGATTATATTTTATTTAATATTATCTTTCATAAGAATAATGATAGAAAATCTTTTTTCCCTGAGACTTACATTTGACCCATCCCTTGCTTTCCAATTGTTTATAATTTTTAATTTAAAGAATTATTTCAAGTGTATCTGTGTTTTGTTTGCATGTACATCTGTGTACAATGTATGTGCCTAGAACACTTGGATCTCCTGATACTAAAGTTAGAGATGGTTGTGAGCAAATATGTGAGTGCTGAAAATTAAATTCAGATCCTCTGGAAGTACTCTTTTTTATTATTAATAAAATTTATTCATTTATTTTACAAGCCGACTGCAGTTTCCCTACCACCACCTCCCCTCTCCCTCCCCATTCACTCCTCCTTTGTTTCTGTTCAGAAGGGGCAGGCCTCCCATAGATGTCAACAAAGCATGACCTGTCAAGTTGAGGTGGGACTAAGTTCCTCCCTAACCAATTAACTGTCTCTCTTGCTGTGGGATGTTCTGTATGGCAAATGTGTTGCTGATTAGTCAATAAATAAAACACTGATTGGCCATTGGCTAGGCAGGAAGTGTAGGCGGGACAAGGAGGAGAATAAAGCTGGGAAGTGGAAGGCTGAGTCAGAGAGACACTGCCAGCCGCCATGATGACAAACAGCATGTGAAGATGCCGGTAAGCCACGAGCCATGTGGCAAGGTATAGATTAATGGAAATGGATTAATTTAAGCTGTAAGAACAGTTAGCAAGAAGCCTGCCATGGCCATACAGTTTGTAAGCAATATAAGTTTCTGTGTTTACTTGGTTGGGTCTGAGAGGCTGCGGGACTGGCGGGTGACAGAGATTTGTCCTGACTGTGGGCCAGGCAGGAAAACTTAAGCTACACTCTCTAACCCCAATTATATTTTCTTTTGATTTTTGTTAAATTGTCTAATTTTTTAAAATTGTTTAATTTTTTTAATTTCCTATTTTCACATTCATATTACAGTGGTTTATTCTCTATTTATTATAGGCTGAATACTTTTTAATTTAGCATGTATCCTACTATAGCTTGGCACCTTTCATCGCAAAAATTTATATTAAGACAGAATTATTTCTATTTTTACATGTTACTTGTTCCCTGCATATTCATGACTGATTTTTCTATCATCGTTATCATCATCATCATAATCATCATCATCATCATCATCATCATTATTATTATTATCATTTGGGTTTGTTGGACAGTTTCTCTCATAGACCTGACCATTCTGAAACTCACTCTGTAGAACAGGCTGGTCTCAACCTCAGATCCACCTGGCACTGGCTCCTCAGTGCTTGGGATTTTCTTTTTTTATTGAGGACACTTTCCTATTCAGTTTCAGAAAAATCACCTCTAATTGTTGTTCTTGACTGAAAAACATTTCTTGTCATTCTTAATGTCTGGTACAGAACATTATCTTTTTATCTATCTCTTCTCTTTTTCCTCCTCTTCCTATCCATCCTCCTCCTCATTCTTTAGTTTCATTTATTTCTTCTTGTTTTTCCTCTTCTTCTCCTTCTCTCTGCCCATTCTAACATGATTCCCTTGAATGTCTTCACTATTTTATGCATTTTCTGTTTTACCAATCATATATTGGGGCTCATAATCTTTTTCCCTTTTCTTCCTAACACTCCTGAGTTCTGTGCTAACATATGATTAATATCAGTGTATCTCCTAGCTTGTTTATTGACATGTGAAGATGACAATATTAGCAAATAAAGAAAAGCTAAGAATATATTCACACAATATCTGTTTTCTTCCAAAGCTATTTTTTCCCTCAGGTTTTGTATGTTGGACTCAATAGAAGTTGCGTATATTGCTACTACAGTTTTTAATGTCATGATACCTTGGATATTAGCATCCAGGATAAAATTTTTTAATATTATCTCAGGCCATGTAGACATTAATGTCCTGACAAATGCTCTTTCCAATTTCTAATAAGATACATTTCCAAAAATACAAATTAAATTATTTAATTTCTGTGCTTACACATATCTTATAGCTACCATTTCCTGCTAATAAATATTAGATATCTGGAAACTGAATACAGATTAAATATTATAAACTCTCCTTATTTGTTTCAATCTTTAGAACATTAAATTTCATTACATCACATTTTTCATTAAAAAGTGAGTATTTATATGTATTATATGAGTACATTGTTATGTGTGTCTGTGTGATCAAAAGTCAACCTCAATCACTCTCACTTAAAATGTTAAAACAGGGTCTCTTCCCTGAGCCTGGAACACATCAATTGTCCAGACTGTCTGCAGGCAAGCTTCACCAATCTTCTCGGCTCAGTCCACCCAGCATTTAGGTTACAGGTACATGCAACCATGTTCAACTTTTACTTGGGTATTGCTGATACAAACAAATTCTTATCCTTGCACAGCAAGTATTTTCCAAAATAAGCCCTGTGCTCTGTCCACATTTTCAAATGTAGAAACAGGTACAACAACATATATATCAATAGTGTATGGTGCAGTACTTTGCCTGTAAGCTTATAAACGTGTTTCAGTTTTGTTTAATATCCTTCCTTGAATTTTCTGCACACATTGAAGTTTAGTTAAAATATCAGTTTTAGGAGGAAATGCTTTGTGTATAATTACGTTTTTTGAAACTTAGCAGACTAAGATTGCCTCCCACATAAATCTTTTTCTGGGAGAATTGATATAATGATTATTATGGAATATTATTAAAATTTTGGTGAGGCCCATAGTAATTTTGTCTTATATGTAACAAAACTTCATTTTAGCTGATTAATATTCTATTACACAGCTATAACAGAGTTTATTCTGCTGTTGAAGGCAAGAATGTATGCTGTTTACAATATGTGAACATTATAAAAAACAGTTTCTATAAATGTATATATTCAACTCATCGTTGATCATGTATTTTTATTTTATAAGGTAATTTAATTTCCAAATATACATTCAATTGGGATAATTCTATGTTACAGTCCATAATAATATTTATAAATGGCCAGACTGAAATCTAGGGTATTCCAATGTTTAATTTACAACCATTTTCAAGGTGAGCTTTTGATGTTCTTCTTACAACTGAAAAACGGGAATTAAAAATGTAAATTAAATTATTACTATGTACAAAAGTAATAAAAAAATCCTGTGTAAAGTTTCAAAACATTCAGGATGGTCAAAATTTTGTCACTATTAATTCTACAGCATTATTGAAGTATGAGATCTGGAAAATAAATAAACTGATATATTTTATTTTATTTTTTGAGACAGCATACCTTGTATTTGAGACATGGCTTGACTCAACAGATAGCCAATGATGATACCCCAAGCAGTGAGACTGCAGGCAAGTATCACATCACACATCACATCTAGGTCATACAGTGCTGTGAATCAATCCAGGGTTTTGTTTTTGCTCAGCAAGTACTCATTCTACTGAGCTACATACATCTCTGAGTTTATTGAAAATAATTTCAAGATTAATTTCTCAATAGAAGTGATTTACAAGTAAAATAAATTTCTTTTTAATAAATTTCCATACAGTTAGTTAAGTGTATTATATAGTGAGATATAACACATTTAGAATTATGTAAATATTCTTGGCTGCTAAGAAAGTGAATCCAAATTTTCCTGTAAAAGTAGTTTAGCATTACATGGGGTTGATGCTTTCTCCCTTCAAGTCATAATAAGATTTTAATTTCAATTTTTTATGATAACTGATTTTGACTCTTAAAAATATATTCAGAATTACAATTCGTCTTTCTGACATAGTTCTAAAAAGCTAACTTCATTATCATTATGAAATTCCTACTGAATAATTAACTCCTCCAGGAATATATTGAAATAAATTACATTACATTAAGTATGTGGTAGCTTGCATATTTTACTTTTAATGTTGAATAAGTTGAGCTTTATGTTAATAGAGTATATAGAAATCTACTTTACTATATCTCTTGGCAAATGCAATGCCATTTCTTATACAGAAAGCAATTCAAATTTGATTAATAAATTTATATAAATAGAATTAAGCATTGTAATCAAAATTCACAATTGACTTATTCTGAAGTATCATTTACTTAACTAATGGAGACCATGGTACACTAGAGATCATATGAAGAAATTGTGCTCACTCACAGCACCTAGATAATGAAAGGCCTCCTTACTAGATTCTCATGTGGGCAGAACTTGACTCTGATTTTCAGTAAATTTTACCCATATTGAAGAGCTCACTCTAAATTTTGAGATTTTAATTTTTTCTAAGAAAGTATTACTTGTGAAATTTACAATAAGAAAATTAGAGTGATAAAATTAAGGTATGAGGCAAAAGATATAGAAAAGACCAGGCATTTAAGATCACTGTTTGAGAACAGTTAAGAGGAATAGAAGGAAAACAAAACTTCAAAAATTTAACAACATAAATAACAGGAAAATAAAATATTAAACTTCATATCCATCTCACCTGCACTCACCTACCCAGGCTAGCTCTACTGTTTTACCTAGGTGGGGTGCAGGTCCTGCTCTCCTGATTGCTGCACATGGTGAGAGTAAGGACAGCTCTTTCATTCTCATGTCCTCAAGGTCAGCTTTCCCACCTGCCCCAGGTGGCAAGGGTGGGTGGAGCTCCTATTTCCCTTACCCTTGCCATTCCATGGCATATAAGGGAAGGGGCAGTGGTAGCTGTACTGTTCTCATACCCACAGGCCTGGCTCACCAGAGTCCCCAACAACAGGGTCTGCTCTGGTGTGCTGGCCAGGCAAGGTTCTGTGTCTGCTCTCCCACGTGCTGCACACAGCTGGTGGGGGAGTAGGGCCAGCTCTCTCACAGTTGTGACCACAGAACCCAATGTCGCCATGGCCTGTGCTTGACTTGACAGTGCAGGTCACTTAGATTGACATCGATCCAATGGCAGCATGTCCCTCGAACCCCAACATGGCCCAGGTTAAGGGTCCAGATCCCAAGCATCTACACGCCTTTGCTGACAACAGAAGCCTCAGACACCAGCACAAACCCTGGCTACAGCAGGGTCACAGATAAAGACATGGCCCACAGCCTCAGCTGTGGATCCCAGTGGCAGTCCACGTCATTCAGGTCTGTAATAGACCAGTAGCAGTACAACCCTCAGGCACCAACAAGGACACAAGTAGAGGCCTAGATCCAGAGCATCAATACAGTCTTTGGTGGCAACACTGGCCACCAACATCAGCACAGACTCAGGCTGCCGTAGGACCAATGACCCAGAAATAGTCCTTGGCAACAGCCCGGGACTGAATATCATCATGGCCCTAGTAGGCACTGCAGATTGACCAGATCTGTTGTTTTTCCATTGGTTTAGCTCCTGTACCCGAATCTATAGGGGCTATGCCACTGCTGCCAAATGTAGTTCTTACTCAAGTCCTTATCATTCTATTTACCACTAAAGACTCCAGAGTCAGATGTTGGGGTTAAAACCTTCTAGCTCAGAGAGGACAAGAAGCAGTCAGCTGACCTTCCTTTTTGGCTAGAGAGCCAGCAAGAGAAGTATCTCTCCAATCTTCCTAAAGCAGAAGACTACAAAACTCCAAGTCCTTCCAGCCTCCTTCCTGTGTGTCTTGCTATCTGTCTTCCTGGCTTCTTTATACTTGCTACGGCTAATTCCTGTTAACTCGCTGCTGGCTTCACACCTTGATCCAAGGTTGATTTTATTGATATAGTCTCAGGTTTCACAGTGTGATCCAATACTCCACAACACAGAACTGCATGACCCCAGTGGTGGCATGTTTTCCAAAGGCCAATCTGTCCGCACGTGCCAGCCCAGGGTAGTGGATGGTTGTTGGTGCCAAGCCCTGAAGTGCCCCTAGTGAGGTAACAGGTAGTTGATAGGTACCTGACCTGTGGGTGTGGCCACCAGGGACCCTTAAGACCTGGGATGCACATAGGGTGCGCTCTCCTCTCTTTGCTATGGCTACCTTGCAGTCTTGGATGCTGGTGCAGATCAAGTCAGAGCTCTCCTGAGAACTGTGTATGACTGGGCCCCTCCCATCCAGGTTTCTGCTATCAACTCCTTCATTCTGGTTGCGAGTTAACTCTGAATAAATTCCTCTGACCATCAAATAGATTCTATGGATATATCCCATTAGCCCAGACCTCAAGCATCTGCCTGGCCTTCTATGGTAACTGGAGCTACAAACATAAACACAGACCCTGGCTGCAGTAGGATCATGGACCCAGACATGGCCCATGTCCACATTTCGGGACCTTATGACACCTTGGCCCCAAGTGGCAGCAAAAGCCACCAAGGTCTTCGTGGCAGTTTGACCCTCTAAGACTATCATGGCTACAGGTGTTGGCCCATACCTCAGGCCTCTGTATAGCTCTCGGGGCACCAGACGCCATGGACATCGACTCTGAGCCCAGCCACAACAAGGCCATGGACCCAGATACAGTCTCCAGCAGCAGTATGGGCCAGGCATCACCATAATCCTGGGTAGTGGTGCAGGAATCCTGCATCAGCATGACACCTACAGGGGTACATCCTTTGGATATTTGGATATCCACATGAACACAGGTAATGGTCCAGGACTATAGGGCCCAGGACTACGGGGCCCTCAGTGGTAACAGGAGCCACAGACATCAATACAGATCCCCACAGCTGCATCAAGGCCACAGAACAAGTCATGGCCCTTGTCACTCATGTCCTGGGTGACAAGCAGGCCATCTGCCTCAACCTGGTCCTTGCAGAACTTAAATCTTCAGTTCTACTTCTTTCCATAACACAGGAACCCTTCTGTCTCTCTGTCTCTGTCTCTGTCTCTGTCTCTCTCCCATTTCGACACCCTGTATTCACTCATCAAAATGATGGCGTATCTGCTGCAGGCCACCAGACCTAAAAACTATAAGAGGATTGTGGGTGAATTCTTCCTACCCCTGGTCTAGAGACCTGGAGTGGGGGTATGTTTATCCTCTGTGGCCTGCCAGGCCTAGAAACTCATATCTGAAGTACTTTTAATAAAATTAATCACTTGCCCCCACCCCTTTTGTGTCAGCCACCAATACGTGGAAGCATTTTGTACCTAAGAAGATGCTGGCCTAGGAACCAGACCAGCAATCTTCACTCTGTTTTCCCTCCCTCATTTCAATTTCCCCAGTCACATCACCAACCCTGTAGCAGTCTGCTTGCAATGGCTTGTCCTCTTTCTGACTCCAGTCCCTGGGTTCACCAAACCTCTTGGCAGACTCTATTTTCCTCCTTCCTGGGGATCAATTCACCCCCCTCCATTCCTATTCTAGATCATTCTCAATCCTGTGTGACAACCTCCAATACCTGGAAATATGTTCTATCCATTACTTTCAGTAGCCACACCTAGCATGGACTCAGCTGTCCTCAGAACTAGGCAACCTACAGTCATCTTATATTCCTAAGATCCTGAGATGGCAATAGAATCAAGGAGAAGAAAGCCCACCCGACAAAGACAAGCCCAGATGTATAAACCTAGAATCACAATCATCCCAAACTCAGATGCCTAGACACCAGCACAAAAACAGAATCATTAACACACAAAGCAATATGCTTCCATCAGAACCTGGAAACCGTAATAAGGCAGGCCCTGAGAAATGCAGTATAGCAGCAGCACAAGACAAGGACTTTAAAATAGCCATTATGAATATGTTCAAGGACTTCAAAAAGGATATGAATAAATCCATTAATTAAATTATGGAAACACAAAGAGCAGAATAAAAGGAAGAAAACAATTCAAGACATAAAAGTTAAAGGGAATTACTAAAGAAAACCTGAACTGAGGTGAAACTGGAAATGACAAAAATTGGGAGCCCAGATGAAATCCAAAGGTATGCGTCATCAACACAGTACAAGATATGGAAATCAGAATCTCAGGAACTGCTGACAAAATAGAAAAATGTATACATAATTTAAAAAATGTCAAATCCAAAAAAATTAAATCAAAAGACAAACAACACCAAAAATCAAAGACAAAACAATTGAGGAAATCTATGAAAACATCTTCACTTAATAAGAATAGAGAAAGGAGAAGAAATCTAGTTGAAAGGCAAATAAAATATTTTCAATAAAATAATAGAAGAAAATTTCCCTACAGAAGGAGATACCAAGAAAGATATAAGAAGCATACACACACACAAAGTAGATTGACCAGAAAAGAAAGTCTCAATGACATATTATAAGGAAAAAAAAACCTAAATGTAAAGAAAAGATCAAGAATATTATTAAAAGTTCCAAAGAGAAAAGACCTAGTAACAAAGGTAGACCCATTAGAATAATATCTGGTTTCTCAAAGAAGAATCTAAAACCAGATGCTCCTAGACAAATTTTCAACACACTCTAAGGGACCACAAGTAGCAGCCCAGATTCCCAGCAAAGTGTTCAATAACAACAGATAAAGAAAAAAAACATTCCAGATTTAACCAGTATCTGTCCACAAATGCATCTCTCAAGTAGGATCTAGAAGGAAAATCTCACTTTGAAGATACCACCCACACCCAAGAAAACACATGGAATAAATGATCTCAGGTTAGCAAATTAAAAGAAGGAATAAAATCTAACACTACAACAAAATAACAAGAATCATTGATAATTCTCATCATTTATGGTTTAAACTCCACAATAAAAAGAAACAGGCTGGACTAGAAAACATTATTCCTACTTTGAATGTATGAAAAATGCCTAATCAAGTATAAACCTCAACTCAGGGTACAAGGTAAAAGGCACTGAGGAAAGAAATTGAAGAAGATATCAGAGGATAGAGAAATCTCCCATGCTCACAGATCAGTAAGATTAGAATAGTAAAAGGGGACACCCTACCAAAATACGATTTACAGATTCAACAACTCTTCCCCACCCTGCAAAGCCCAAAACAACTATTCATAGAAATTGAAAACATCATTTTCAGGTGCGTATGGAAGTACAAATAACCCAGGATAGTTACTTTCTTAAACTGTTCCACCATATTGGATCCCCTGCTGTCCTCCACATCATCTCTCCTGTTTAGCTTCAAATGTCTCTGTTCACAAAGACTCTTGTTAAATTATGCTAGGACTTTCATTCACTAAGATAATACTTACCTAAAAGAGCTTTCCATTGAGATATGCATACGTAATACATAAAAATGTAAAAACAATTCATTACCCTCTTTTTAATGGGATTTCAAGAGATAAAAGAAATAATAACAGTGTTGTCAATGTTTCATGTTTAGCTTAGGGGAGATTGAACCTCTAGTCTTCTGCAGGCTAAGGAAGAACCCCACCATGAGGTTCATACTAAATCTTTGTATTTACTTCAATCTTCTTAATAGGTGAAACTTGGATATAACTTATTTTCACATGATCACTGTTTTAGAAATCACATTATTCTGAATAGCTACATAAATCATGTAATCCATAAATAATGTCATTCTTACTTCAATGATCACTGAGGAAGTAACTGATGGCTGTTTCAATGAATCATCTAAAACATTATGTTTGGAGACTAGAGAGATATCTCCATGTTTAGGAGCCATGGATGATCTTCCTGAGGAAACAGGTTCAATTCCAAGCTTACATATGGTGACTCCAAGTTCTTGTAACTCCAGTGTCAGTGAATCCAATGTACTCTTCTGGCATCCATTTGGAACTACATGCACTTGATGCATAGGCATACTATAGGCAAAACATCTACACATATGGAATAAATTATTTGAAAATTAAATTTATTTTAATAAAAGTGACATCATTTAATAAAACTCAATTATAGATTAAATGTGCCTAAAATTTATTTCCAACTAAGAGTTAAAGTATTATAATAAGATATATATTATGTGTGTTGCATAATATATTTCTTGTTCATATACATATATACTTTCACTATATATATATATATATATACATATATATAATTATATATATAATTCTTTGCCTTCATGGCTATGTCTGTGTTTATATGAATGTGGTAGACAGGATAAGTACCCTAAAGCATTTATAATATTTAAGTAAAATACTGAATAGTTATAACCATCTTTTCTTGTGAGACTTAATTTCAATTATTAATCATTTAATTAATTAATAATTATTCTTATACTGCATAAACAAATTATTTCTAAATTGTCCATGCATGGTATTTTTAAATCAACAGATACTCCATATTGTTAACAATGACCTTTTATTATACCTCACAAAATCCTGAACATCCTTCAATCATTAATATAAAATGAATTGCAATTTTAATATATCATATCAACCAATTATTGAAATACCATATATCATTATCTATTGTTTTGGTGACAAATGAAAATGAGACTAAGAAAATGTGATGCTAGCTAAGCTTCTTCATGGCAAGAAGGTATATAAAAACTAATCCACGTTGGATCTGTGGCATACGTGTGTTTAAAGTACTGCACACTGAAATTTTCCATTGCTCATCCATTCATTCCTTAACAGTAGATTGAGCAACACACACATACAAATACTATTCTAATAAACCATAAAGACCCAACCATAAAACAGACACTAGAATTTGAGAATGTTCAAGTTGATTTGCATAAAAAAGGCCAAAAATTAAAAATCTTTTGTTTACAAATGTTAGCTATGAACAAAATTTGGAGGTAGGAAAAAATAAGTGACTTTTTGGCCTTGTAACAGTATGCAAGATGTATTACTGACAACAAAGAGCTATATAGGTAAATATATGAAAAGTGTACCCCACTGAGAAAGGAGGGAGAGTCTAATCAGACTTTATAAATATTACACCAAAGCTGTACATAATTGATTAAAATGCTGTCATGGTTGAAACACTAGGTGTTACATTGTGAAGTCACATGAGAACTGATTAAAAAATGAATATTCAGATTGTTGGGTAGAGGAAGTTAAAATATGATAAGCTAATTAACAAATATTATGTTAAATGTAATAAAAGTGACTGGAAACTTTATTATTTTATTTTTATTCTGTATTTGTTTTTAATTATTTTATTCATGTGTGTGTGTGTATGTGTTTGCCTGAATGGATGTCTGTGCAAAACATGTGTGTAGTGCCCACAAAGGTCAGAAAAATGGTATTGGATTTCCTGGAACTGAAGTTACAGATGGCTCTTAATGGCTATACAGAAGCTGTGTGTTGAAGTTGGGTCCTCTTAACCTCTAAGCCATCTCCACAGCTCCCCTAGAAGTTATATATAACAGTTTAAAAATCAAATTTATTGCTTTATTTATCCTGAAACAGGATCTGAATATATATCTATGTAGCTCTGGCTAGGTGAGGATTCTTTATGTAGACCAGGCTAGTCTCCAGTTCTTGAGTGTTGTGTTTGGAGTATGCATGGCCAGCAAAATTATTTCTGGCCAGTCATATTTTTCTATTAAAATACAAGTTTTGACTATTTGATGAGGTTTGCTACTGTAAGTCCCCCATTCTTATATGTGTGAACAGTATAGGTCAACTGCCTCTGGTCTTACATATTTGAATAACAAAACACAAACCATGCATTGAGCTCATTATAGCACAAATGGAATACACAGGGCCTAGGTCAGACATACTTTTTATTGGTTGTTTTACTTTGGGGTGTCATAAATATTTTTGAATCAAAAGCGGTAATAGATATACAATCTTAAGACTATACTAAAAACCGCTCAATTGTGAAATTCACATGACAGATTTTATGATTTGTGTGTCACATCCCAATTTACAAACCTAAACCAGATTGCATTAATGCTCTAACACATCTTCACTGTGATAGCTTCCCACACACACCAATTGCCCATTCCCCTGCCTGATGTGTCCCAGTCACTTCTCAGGCTGCCTCTCTTCTTTCTTCCATGCTCAGAAACTGTGGGAGCCCATTCTCGGGTTCCTTGTGGCTTTACCCAGCAGGTCCGCATAGAGGATGATTAGGACCACGGGCCTGAGTGCAGGTGTCTGAGATGGTCTGCACTTGGCTGTGCTGGGGGAGGAGGTCTTTTGCTCCACCCCTTGGCATCTCTATAAAAACCCTGGGGCAGAGACAGTCGGGGCCCGTTGGAATAGGTTCCAGGCTCTCTCAAGGCTATCCTTTATTTTCTATCTGTTTATCTCCGTGATATTCTCCGCAATAAATCCTTCTATCTAATATTTCCTGCTGCTCGCACTCAAGAAAACTCTGGGGAACTGTGGGGGTGGTTGGGTAAACGCCCCACAGAATGGCGCCCGAACAGGGACTAAAGAAAGAAAAAAAAGGGACTAAAAAAAAAGGGGGGGGAGTAAAGACAAATGAACAGGGACTAAAGCAAAGTAATAGGGACTAAAGATAAAGGAAAATAATAGCTTTACTACGGAGTTTTTGGCGAAAGTGCTGAGTTCAGCCCTGCCAGTGGATAAGGCATGCCGGTGTTATGAAAAATATATATTTTTTATATATATTGAGAGGCAGGGGTTTTATCCTCGAGAGAAAAGGAAAGCGGACTGGAAGGATGTCCGATGCTGCAGCGAAATTCTCTTCTGTCAAAATTTTCTATCTTCTATCCCTTTCTCAACTTCTATCTGTGAAAAGTAAGTATAAGGCATAGGGTAGTAATATAGTATAGGAAAACCTTAGAAGTGTAAGATTGTGTAGGAAAAAATAAGTAAGGCAACTAGACAGAAAAACTCTCCAGTTTTCTAACTTTGGGGGCTATGAATGCAAACTGGGAAAAAAAATCTTTCTTTGGGCTTTTCGGGTAGTTAAAGAGCTCTCTGAGCTTTTGGGGAAGAAAAAGGTTCCTATGGAAGCTTTTTGACCTGGGGGACAGCTGAAATGCTAAGTCCAAGCGGCAGGAGAAAGTGATTTCTCCCTGAGGCAAAAATGGGGGTGTAAAAAGTCAAAGTTTAAAGTTGGGAAGTTTTGGGAAAAGTTGGTCTTTCTCCTGGGGGAAAAAATCTTTCTCAAACTATAAAGCTTTTCTTAGAAAACTTGGGGGAAAAAATCTCTCTAAAAAGCTTTAATCTTAAAAGCTGTCAAACTTAAAAACTAAAGCCTTTCAGAACTCACTCTCTGAGGGACAAAAATTAGAATCACCTGAAGATATTAGTATGGGGACCACCTGTGATTAGCTTTAAGGGAAAACAACAAACCTCTGAAGACAGCAAAACCTAAGTTCTTTCAAGCTTTAAAAATCCTCCCTGCAATGCAGGAGGCAGGGACAAGTTCCTAAAAACCTCTCTTCTAAGCTGTTTCTTCAAGCTGGTAAAAGACAGTGGGTCAGAGTACCCTGAGGGAAATGCTTGGGAGAGTGTGGGTAAAGAGCTACAGAGAGCCCAAAAGGGCCTGAAACTCTACCTGAGAAAAGCAAAAAAGCCAAGCTTTTCAGTTATGCCCAGCTGAGGCAACAAGGGTTTTGTTTCTGAGTGAGCTTTTCAGAATGAAAAGGTGCTCCTAATTGTCCTAATGCAAAGATCCCCTGAAGCAGTGCAAACTGTTAGCATTGTATCCTCGCTTCTGACCAAAAACCCAGAGGTGACTGGCCAGCATCTCTGAGTTGGAGTGCATTTCGGGGATACTAGGGTTACTGCAGTTGTAAACTTCCTGGAGCACAGAGCTGAGGCAGGAAGGTGCAGGACCCAGGTGAAGATTGCTAATGAACAACCAAAACTAAAGCCAGTGGGAATGGCATAGTTGTCCACTTTCCTACAAGTCCTGGGTTGATAGGTCCACAGCTGAAAAAAAGAAATCCGAGGAAAAAAGCTTTCCCATCAGAGTAAGGACCTTTCTGGGAAAACAGTAAAGCTGAACTGTGTCTGAAGCAGTCGTGCTGCCGAGTCAGAACGCTGTCTGGGGAAAGAGCCCAGCCAGGGCAGAACAGAACTATCCAGGAGTAAAGCTTTCTTTTCTGTCAGAGAAAGCACCTCTTTGAGAAAAGCTTTGTTTCAACTGACTCCGTGAGATGAGGGGGAGTGTAGCCCTAAGGGGTGATTGCCTCTGGCATAAGCTCTGTCCTTGAGCACCCAGACAAGCAAATGCAACCCACTGGGGGACTGGGCCAGGTGAAGGCCTGATGAAACAAAACGCCTGTCCTAATGGGAGTTTAGAGATGGCAAAAACCTCCCTTGTTAGATTTTCAGTCTGTACGTAAACCACACAGACCCCGAAAACAAACGGACAAAAAACCCCTACCTTCAGTAGCAGGGAAAGCCGCCACTGTAGTGTCGGAAACTGTTTCTGGGGTAGAGAGGATAAACTGAGACTAAACTGGGAACTGTCTGGGAAAAAGACTCCAAAGAAACAGAAGTGACATAATCCTCCCCAGAAAATATGTGACCTGAAAAAGCTGCTAGAATTTGAGGCAGATTCGGGGGGAGAAAAAAAGCCCCTACCTCCAAAGGCAGCTAGCAGAGGTACAGAGCCGCAGACAGATGGCTGAAGGAACAAGCAAAATGAGATAGATCAGTGGGAGAAAATCTCTCTGAAAGAGCTATCGAAAAGCTGTTGTAAATGTTTTTCACTGACTGGCTAAGGCAAACACAAGCCCAGAGGAAAGTTGCTATCAGAAATGCCAGCCTCAATGCCGGCTAACGAGGCAGGTGCAGTTCTGATTTGGGGCCAGTGTCAAATGAAGGAGAGACACCTGTTGAAGCCAGCTGAGAGACCAGAAACCTCCCAATGTCCCAAAGCTGAAAATGTAAAATGCTTGTCCAAATCTCTGGTTGCAAAAGCAAAAAACTTTGTTCAAACCTCCCGGGCAAGAATTTGTAAGCAAGTCTGGTAAAAGAACCAGTTGACTCTCAGACCCAAAAAGAACTATGGGAAATTACTGATATAAGGGAAATGATATAAAGGACTGATATAAGGGACTGATATTATTATGGACTGATATAAGGGAAATGCATTCTGGGAAAGGTAGTTTTTCCGCTAAAGATGGCGACATTGCCCTGAAACATTTGTCAGCTCGAAAATACATTCATGGTAAATTTAAAACACAGCTTTTAAAAGAATAAGGAGGAAAATTGTCTAAGAGTTTAAGTGTCAGTTCCATTGGAAAAATTGAAAGGATATGGAACTAGGTGCTTCACGGTTTGGGGCTCCGTTGGTAAAATGCCTTATTTACCCTAATAGCTGTGCAAAGTTTTTACAGTAGTTGGAAGACAAAAAGCTACCTTTAAGAGCAAACAAGCCACTTTAAAATCCTTAAGAAAGCAAGAGAGAGCAGTTTATACACTGAACGTTGTCTTAGATATGAAGAAACTTATGTTGAAATTTAAAAAGTTCTTTGCCTCTTGAACAAACAGCCTGCAATGAGTGATTCCTTTGCAAATCTAATTAAGGGGATAAGAAACAGGCATTCATAAAGAAATGACTGCTTTATAGATGGGAAACAAACTTCAGAAAATCTAGCTGTCTTACAAAAGAGTTGCTTCACCTGAAAGTTCCTTATAAGAAATCAATGCTAAATATTACAACTGCTAACAACATCAGGAGTTAAAGCTAATGAAGTGAAAATACTAAATACAGTTCGGAGCTGTGCCACTTGTGGCTTTACTAGCTCCTTTAGAAAAATACTTTATATCACCTAATAGCTGTGCAGTATTGGCAAAGAGCTTTACAGCAGCTAAATATGGTAATTTCACTCAGCGTGAAGTGAAGTTTTTCAGTAGAACAAACCAAAAGTACTGCTGTAATAGAAACGTTTGTCTGAATTGAAGCACTGAGGGGAACTATTATGAATTTGGGTGAAGGGACAGCCTCTAGTTAAAAACCGTCTACCGCTGACAACTGCCGGTCCGGAACGGCTGAGAGAACTGGCAACTTTGGAGTGTGGTGTCATCCTGGGAAGGTTACAGTCCCCTAGCAACAACTATCACAATTCTATAACAACAACACTCACTAAATCCCAGTCTTTCATAACAAAGCTGACTATAAACTCTAAACTTTAGAAATGATGTACATACTTCCTGTCTAGTTAAGAATCTTTCTAATAGAGATAGTGATAATAATTAAGAGTAAGAAATAGAAAAAGATGAAAATAAGATATGTGAGTTGGTAGAAATTATTCTCTTGTTAGATCTCTGTGTTAAGAAATCTTTGGGTGTTTGCTAAGTTAAATATATGCTAATGGTAGCCCTATATAAGTTTGTAAAATAGATCTATAGAGTTCCTTTAAGAATATAAGCTTGCGCCGGGCGGTGGTGGCGCACGCCTTTAATCCCAGCACTCGGGAGGCAGAGCCAGGCGGATCTCTGTGAGTTCCAGGCCAGCCTGGTCTCCAAAGCGAGTTCCAGGAAAGGCGCAAAGCTACACAGAGAAACCCTGTCTCAAAAAACCAAAAAAAAAAAAAAAAAAAAAAAAGAATATAAGCTTGCAAGAAGTATCTAATGTAGTCTTAAGACATATAGTAATAAGCTTGTAAGAAGTAAAGATGCTAGTTGTAAATGTAAGTTTAAATAAGAATAAGATGGAGTGAATATAAGAAATATATAAGAAGTAATAAGAAATATATTTGCTAAAGTAGTTCTATAGTTTCCTTAAGGAGTATAAGTAGATGACAATATGTTATATGTGAGTTTGTAAAAACATGTAAATGTTGAATGTGAGTCTAAATGCTTTCCAAAAAATGTTATATGTGAGTTTAAAAAGTGTAAATGTTAAGTGTGAGTCCATGCTTAATGTATATGATGAAAAAACATGAAATCTAGAAGTTAGTGTCCTAGAAGACTGCAAAGCAGGCAGTCTGAGCGGTTTTCAAAAGTTACAGAAGCCGCTAAGAAGCTAAGAATGGCGGATGCCAGAACCAGCACAACAAGGCATCCGCAGCTGAGATCCGTGGAAAATCGACGCAACACAGAAAAACCTGAGCTAACATCAAAAACGGTGCGGTTTAGAATACTACTGTACCTAAAAAGGTCTCTGGCTTGAGAATAAAAGTTCGGAGATGCTTGTTAGAACAAAAATTGTTAACTGCAAAAAGTTTTGGTTGAAAAACGTCTCTTCATATTTTGAAGTGAAAGCCTAATACCAGAATTTATTTGTTTGAACTTTTTGAACTTAAAATGAGATAAAACTACAAAAAGATTTTGGTTATGGATTTCTTCATATTTGGAAGGCTAGTACCAGAATTTATCGTTTGAATTTTAAGACTTAAGAAATGAAATGAACAATAGAGATTTCATTGATATGGGACAATTTTGAGTTTACTTATAGTAATGACCTAGGAACTGTTTTCTGGAATTGGGTTAAAAATGGAACTGTTTAAATGAAGAAATTCATTATTTCTACCTAGAATCAAGATGCAGTTTTGTGTATGCATATATGCTTTATTAATTGGTGATTCATGAATTGTTTTGTGGAACTGTTCATGTAAAAATGAAATTACTTACAGAACTGGTTTTGTGTTATAAATGGAACTGTTTAAATGGAAAAGTTTGGGTCTTCTAACTAGGTTTGAGATTTTGTTTAAAAAATTATAAAGAAAAGGAGGAGTTATGAGGTTGAACTGTTTGCAGAAATTATATTTACCCTATTGATATTAATGCACCCTGGTTTTGTGGAGTTAAGGAGTATTTAAGTTTGATGTGAATACATTGAAGTTTTTCCCGTGTTCTGTTAGCAAGAGAATTCAAATAATTGAGTTAAAGTTGTAAGACGGAGAAAATTGTTAACTATATATAGCACCATATATGCTAATTCAAATGGTTCTGTTAAGAGTTTGCTTTGTGTTGTAAGACTGAGAGAATTGTGACTATGTATAGCAATATTTATGTTAACCTGTTAATGATAATGATGAAGCTAAGGGATTCTTTAAGTTTGTAGTCACCTTAAGAGTTTTTGGTTTAGAAAGGGCTTGAGGCAGCTAAGACTGCTGTAGTCACCTTGGACCTAATTCAAAAGAGAAATGCCATCCTTATTATCCTCTACTCCCATACTGGGAGGTGTAACAGCTATGGAGATTGCTGTAAGGCATTAATAGTTACTTTTTTATATATATTAAGAAAGGGGGACCTGTGGGAGCCCGTTCTCGGGTTCCTCGTGGCTTTACCCAGCAGGTCCGCATAGAGGATGATTAGGACCACGGGCCTGAGTGCAGGTATCTGAGATGGTCTGCACTTGGCTGTGCTGGGGGAGGAGGTCTTTTGCTCCACCCCTTGGCGTCACTATAAAAACCCTGGGGCACAGACAGTCGGGGCCCGTTGGAATAGGTTCCAGGCCCTCTCAAGGCTATCATTTATTTTCTATCTGTTTATCTCCGCGATATTCTCCGCAATAAATCCTTCTATCTAATATTTCCTGCTGCTCGCACTCAAGAAAACTCTGGGGAACTGTGGGGGTGGTTGGGTAAACGCCCCACAAGAAACCATTTACCTTATCAGAATTATACTTCAGTTTCCCTCAGAATGCCCCTTCTCCCAACAAATATAGGCTCACCCCATATCCCAGGACCTTTCAAAACTGTATTCCCTACCTGGGCAACCAATGGCTACTAAGGGAAGGATAATCACTTAGTCCTTAAATAAAAATAGGAGATCTGATGGAGCTACATGGCAAGACAAATTATATTTGAAATATACTACTGAAACAAAATCAATGCGGTTTTTATTTTAAATCATTTCAGGTAATTTAGAGTTGCTGGATTTTCACCTTAGGACAACCTCATCTATAGAGTCTAAACATTTACTGCTCACCCTTCAACATTAACCTTACGCAACCACACAAAACTTGGTACAGAATGAAAAGTAAGGACAATTCTTTCTCATTTTGCCTAAAATTTAAAATGACACCTGCATTTTCATAACTACAAAGACAAGAGCCAATTTAATTACTTCTTTGACATGCAGATTTTCCTGGTACAAGTAGCTTAGATGTACATTCAAGTTCTCATTAGCAAAAATAACATAGCAAAATACAAGAATGAGCTTGTATTTTTCATGGAAAATTGATTCCTCAGCAACATCCATAAAACTCCCAAACATTTTGGGTGATATATAAAGATAATTGCCCTAAAATGCTTTAATACAATAGGACACAAAAAGTAATTAAACTATCCAAATTAAAAAAAAAGCAAATGAGATGTAACATAATTTTTGAATATATATAAGATGTGAATTGATCCTTCAAGAGTACAGATGGTAAATTATTCCAACCTCCATATCTGAAAGTTTATAGGGTATAATTTTATATTTCCAGGATAAATGTCACACCACTCTACATACTGAGTTAAAGGAAATTAAAAATATCGGTTACAGGACATTCAAGGTAATTTGGCTTGGATCATTCACTGTACAGATATAAAAATGCTAGTCTAGAGGAACTGAAATCCTAATATAGAACAGAGGGATTGTTCTATGCACAGCACTTCATTAGTATAGGGTGGGATTAGAGCCAGACATGCTTAGTACATTGTACTGTTTTGTAAATTGTCCAAGATCTCAGTACACTTTTCACCCTCCCTACAAAATCCATAATAGTTCTATGCCAAAGCACATTTAAGAATACAAGATAATTATGTCCTGTAGACCAGGATCTTCATTGAATACTGATGCAAAGACATCTTCAAAGTTAATATTAAAATTTAAGTTCAGCAACCACTTTGTTGAAGTTCATTAAAGATGAAATGAACAATGAATTTCTTCAGATCCCCAAATATGGAATTCATTTTTGTAACCTCCAAGGGAGTTCTAAATTACTCCTACCATGTAATTTGATGCGGCACTGCCTTAGCTATGTATGCTCACTTTCTGGTCTTAACACTTTACTTTGTAATGATGTTTCTTTGTCACAAATGTGTAATTTTTTTTATTCCATCATTTTCTCTTTGTGGCTATTGTGACATCAAAGCAGTAAATCACCTTCACTACTGTTTTCATCCATGAACTTACAAAACTAGTTGAACTTTGCAATAATGGATAAAGACCTCAAAACAATGAGTACCCTCACTACCATTCTTGCAGAATCATTCTGATTTAATTATTAAAATATAAGTAATTATCATTCAAGATCATGATTGTATGGTGACCTTAAGTAGCAAACAAATTAACTAATTTGAGTATGTCACTCTACATCAGTGGTCCTCAACCTGTGGGGTTCTGACTCCAGAAACACCATTGGAAAACATAACTGTTTATGGTATGACTCATAGCAATAGTAAAATTGTAGTTATGACATAGCGATGGAGATAATTTCAGAGTTGGGGGTCACCATACCATGTGGAACTGTAGTAAAGGGTTGAAGCCTTAGGCAGGTTAAGAACCACTGCTCTACACTGAAACTGGAATGGTCTTATTCCTCACAGCAAAAGTCAAAGTGCTGCACAGATGTCATGACAATGTGAAAATATCACCTAGGAAGTTATCTTGTGGTTTGCATTTCAATTACAGAACACATAAATATTCTTAGACCTAACTACAACTATTGGTAACAGTTTCAGGGCTGGAGTGGTGGCTCATCATTTAATTGCACTTCATATATTTTCTGAGGAGTGGAGTTTGATTACTAGCACCTGTGTTTGTAACACACAAGTTCCTGTAGCTCCAGCTCCAGGGCATCTGACACCCTCTTCTGGCTTCTACAGACACCACTTACACAAAGGCACTAATACACACACACACACACACACACACACACACACACACACACACACAGAGAGAGAGAGAGAGAGAGAGAGAGAGAGAGAGAGAGAGAGAGAGAGAGAGAGAGAGAGAGAGAGGTCTTTAAATATAATTAGTTTCTTCATAATATAGGTTAGCTTTCATTACACTAGCTATGTTTCCAGCAACAAGCACATAGGCAAATAATAGTAGTAGCCCAAACAATCAAACTTTGTTTTACTGAGATATTGAGTAATCTGGAATTAACTCATTGTGAGATTTTTTGTTTGTTTTTAGATTTTTTTTAACATGCTAGTGCTGATTTTTGCCATTCTCTGTGCATATTCCTCAAGGTCTAACTGGCAATGTTCTAATCTGCTTCTCCATTGTTGTGATAAAACATGGACTGAAACTGACTTCTACAAGAAAGGATTTATTTGGCCTATAGTTCCAGTCCATCATCAGGGAAGCCAGGACTTGAATTGGGGGCAGGAACTGAAGCATAGACCAAGGAGGAATGCTTTTTATTGTCTTGTTTTCAGGCTATTGTTCAGCCATTTCTTATACCTCCAGGGCATACCTACCTAGGGATAGCTCCATCTACATTGGGCTGGGATAATGTGCATTAGTTAGCAACCAAAAAATGAACCACATATGTCTATATTTCAATATGATTGAAGTAAATCCTCAATTGAGGTTCTCTCTGTCAATGTATGTCAACTAGAGAACAAAATTAACTAGACCAGATAACTACACTTCCAAGCATCTGCACAAATTCATTGGAAAAGTGCCACATTCTGCAAGGTTCCAGGAACAGAACTGCCTAGGGAAGCTAGGTAATGGAGACAAGACAAATACAGCACAGATACAAGCACAGAAAAGCTTGCATTGGATAGACTGGGTTCTCTGATGGAGAAGCCCCAGCACCCCAGAAGCTCAGTATGTTTATTATATACAGTGAGATGGGGGGATTATTTCACACAGCTGAACAAAAATGAGGAGTTAGTGGTACATGGCTGAACAGAGAGCAGTCTCTGTTAGGTAGCAGATTTCAGGCCGTGCATATCTAGGGGAAGAAAGCTATAGTGAACATATTGCACACACTGTCTACATCCAGAGTTCAGGAAGGACTTAGGGTAGGGAGAGTGTACTTTACCATTTTCACATGGGTCTGAGGCTATAGTCCTTGAAATGTTCTTCTCATGTGAGCAACTCACATCCCTCAGGACTTCACACATTCAGAGTTTCCCCTGCTCCATACACCTTCATTTATTATTTCTTAGATGTACAGATGGGGTCCTCAGACTTAGTGTGGGTGAGGTTCAGTGCTGTCCTTGACACCACACTACAAGGATGAGGAAAAGGAAGACGGAAACAATTTCTATGACCAACAAACACAAAATGAATATTTTAACAGCCTAAAGATTTAAGCCTCAAAGCTTGTTGGGGGTCATTTATTATTTGCAATATTAGCAGGAGAAAACAGCCTGATTATAAGCTTTTTGCATTTCCAGGATGTGTGACTTACTTGGGCTAAACGCATGCTATCATTATTGTGGATCCAAGAACTCGGTTGGTGGATCCCAATTGCTTTGTAATAATCACATGTAAACAAACAGCAGGACTGTAACCCACTTGGAATAGCTGAATGGAGCTCATTGGGACTCCACGTGGTTAGAGAAGCTCACCCTTCCTAAATGGAGGGAGCCATTAATATAAATAGATATAAGAGTACATGCCCAAACCACAAAAGAACATTGATAGACCAAATAAGCTCGCTGACAGGTCTTACCCGCATGGATACAGTCATCAGATACATCCAAATTATATACACTGGGTTCATTAGGGTTTAAAGTAAGTAAGATCCCCCCCCCCCGCCACGCCCATGGCTATACCCTACTCAATTTATATGCAGCTATAGGCTGCTTCTTATCCATGGCAGACCAATGGAACTGAACTTCAGCTGCCTGGGCACTGAGACAGCCCATGTCATCCATGAACCTGGGCTCTACAGTGTCTGGCTACTAGTGCGGGCTCCTGGAAAGGGACAACTTGCCAAGCCTTTGCTGGTAGCCTACACACCTGGCCAGTTAGGCAGTCTTGATGCCTGCCCCACTCCAGAACCCCACCGACACACTGCTGTAGACTTATTTAGCCAAATGTAACACAAAGGCAGTCAAACTGAAAGAAAAAATAGTAACATATTAGTCCTTTAATCCTGCACCCGCACCTCATTTTTTTTCTATTTATTTATTTAAGGTAGCCAAATTAATCACCTTGTCCCTGCAAACTAGAGACACACCTCTCCAAACACAACTCAAGAACCAATGGATAGAGCTATAATGCCTCCACCTGTCTGAGGTTTCCCTAAATCTCTCCCAAAACACCAAGGAATAGCAGCCTAAATTCTATATTCTATTTGTCCCATATTTTCCACCTGATTAATTCTAATGTACTCCCTTCTAGTCATTTATCAGTCCCTCTGTCCGTATACTTACATTGCTTACCTTCTCTTTATCCATATGCTTCTTTCAGAGCATCCTTGCACCTGAGAGATGTGACTTTTCCGAGATAGTATTCCTGTTCTTGTCACTGGTCACCTTCCTTTTGCTGCCTCCAGCACAGTTCTAAATACGTGCTGACTAGGGCAAGCCAGGGAATGGAAAAAAGTCAAACACACGCAGACATGTACACAGAAAAGCAGGGATGGGCTATCCGTTGGGGAAGGCACAGCACCCAGAAGCTCAGGGTCTTTATTATACATAGTGAAATAGGAGTGCATGGTTATTTCAGCTAAACCATGAACACCGGGTTTTGGTATACATCTGGCAGGCTGATTTAGCTAATCTCAATAGGAATACTCTCTGTGGGGAGCGGTCTTCAGACCATAAATCTCTAAGGGGGGAATCCGTGGTAGACAGTTTCTACATACATACACTATCAACATCTACACACAGACCAGAGGAAGGCTTTGCCACCCTGCTCACCCTGCTCCAGTGGGCGGCCTTTGCCTGTTTCCTATGTGTTTGAAACTATGGTCCTTGACATGACTGACATGTGTCAACAATATGCATCCACTCAAGAATTTCCGCACTCTAGGTTGTCTTCATTCCCCACAAAGAATAGTGAGAAATTAGAAAGCACATAGGTCACAGAAAGTCACATCTTGCTTTTATATTGTGGTTACATGTACATGTGCATACACCCCCCCCACACACACAAATACACACAATAAAATAAATCTTCACAGTGAAAGGACCTCATGCATGTGGCAAAGAAGATGGTTAAAGTAAAATATTCTTATTGTAGTCAAATCGGAAAAAAATTATATGTTATTGCCCCCAACTGATACCATTACTGGTCCCAAAACAGAAGTTGCTTCACACCAGGATCTCCCTTGAACACAGATGCATCTGTAAAATTATATTGAAAATCAAGTTCAACAACTTAAAAACTAATTTTATGTCATGGACAAGTGAGATTTATTTAAATTAAGCATATTTTTCAATATTTGAAAATCAGCTAGAGCAATTTATCGCATTCACACGCAAAAGAAGAAACATAAATGTATGTCAATACGTGCCGACAATTATCAACAAAACTCAATACCAATTCCTGATCAAAGATATCAAAGGTACAAAAATGGAAGAGAATATCATCATATCGTCAAAAAAATCTATGAAAACCCTGCAAACAATATAACATTTCATGACAATAACCTAGAAAGTTTCCCATCAATATCAGAAACAACATAGGGATGTTTTTTATCACAACTCGTTACAATCGTATCCTGAAATAAAAGGTGAAAAAGGGACAATAGGCACATGGACTAAAAAAGAAAATAATACAATTCTCTTTCCTCGCAAATTATAGAATTATGCACACCTTTTAGAACTGACATATCAATTAACTCCCTATGTATTACAGAAATGAACAATCATAATTTGAGATAAAAAACAAAGCACCACTACATCAGTAGTATAAAGTCATACCTCTAGAGGCAGAATCTCTACATAGCTGAAACAGAAAAATTACTAATTAATCGTGAATATTGCCGGGCGGTGGTGGCGCACACCTTTAATCCCAGCACTCGGGAGGCAGAGCCAGGCGGATCTCTGTGAGTTCGAGGCCAGCCTGGTCTACAAAGTGAGTTCCAGGAAAGGTGCAAAACCACACAGAGAAACCCTGTCTCAAAAAACAAAACAAAACAAAAAAAAAGAGAATAGTGAATATTAATGAAAATAAAATAAATGGAGAGATACTCCTGCTTTGGATAGGCAGACACAATTTTGCCAAGCAGTCTGTTATTCCCAATATGAGTTTTATAATAAATATAATTTAGTGTAAATCCTAGCAACTATGTATATTTAAAAATTGAAGTTAAGTTTATATGAAAGTACAGAAGACTGATAATAAAAATGTATGCCATACAGAGTTAGAGAGAGAACTATTTGAAACATTTATAGTACAGAAACTTAAGCTTATCCAAAGCTGCAGGAATAAAGTCAAAGTATTGATGAAGAAATACATAGGTAATTTAGTGGGAAAAAATAGCCCCTGTAGAGACACAGCATCCTGCATCTTATATAATGAAGCAAGACCAATTCAAGGTAGGAAACCAGAATTTTAAAACTGTTACCAGAATACTATCTACATGCAAATAAAAGGGATATTGGCAAACAGCTTACATCTCTCACAAAACTTAACAAAAAAAAAAATGGAAACCTAAATTTACAATACAACACTAAAAAATTTCTAGAAATAGTATAGAAGAAATTGATAACTTTAATTTAGCCATGATATTTTCTTCCTGCTATAATTTCCAAAGCACTGTTTCAAAAGAAGTATCTTACAATCTGTGCTCCACTAGAAGTAATAAAATATCCTCCTTCACAGATACATGCTCCACCATGTATATTGCTGCTATGTTTATAATAAATATGAAGTGAAAACAGACTAAATACTTTATAACTAATGAAACCATAATGAAAATATGTACATATATAGCATACATTTTCAGCTATAAAAAAAATCATCTTTGCAATCAATTTGATGGGATTGAAAACGACTATATTGAGTGAAGTGACAAACTAGAAAAACAGAAGTTACATATTTTCTCTTCTTGGAGGAACAAGATCTGAGCATGTAGCCTGTAGTGACTACAGAAATCAGGACAATAGAATGGAACCCTTGCTGAGATAGGGAGGTTGGGGAGTCATAGAGAGGAAATTAGCCAAGTACAACTGATAGGGTCATGGGGAAGGGGGGCTCCTTAGAAAGGCTAATTTACCTGAGAAAGGTAAATACAGCAGAGAGGAAGGTTAGGGACTAACAAGATACAAGAAATCTGATAGAGAAAATGGGAAAGTGGTGTCTTTAGGGAAAAGGAATAGATACAAATACAGAAGAAGGAGGGAAGGAGGTAAAATAACCAGAAGGATGTGTGAAAAAGCCATAAATAATTATACAACTAACTATTTACCAAAAGGATAACTCCATGTATAAATACACATACAAAGTTTTAATGAACCTTTCTCATCTGAGCTGATAGTGCTCCCTCCAGAGCCAAAGACTACCTAATAATAACCTCCATACTAAACATGAGAGGCCGTCTTTTGAGTTGTTGGCCAGGGCTGACAAAGAGAATCCAAGAACATACAACCTTTTGACATTGCCTGTGGTTACCCCTGAGAAGTGAAAGGTAACGTCATATTGCGGATGATGACATATCCAGGAACACAAAGTTGTCAGAACCCACACAAAAGGCCCCACATACCAATCACCAGATGGCCCCACTGGTGTTCCTGTATGCATTTTCTACAGTCTGTCCACGTTCAGGAAATTTTGTTAGTGTTAGTACATTTTAAAGATTTGTTTTTGTTTTCAAGTTTGTGCATGTGTCTCTGTGTGGGGAATGAGTGCAGGTGACTATAGAGTCCAGAAGAGGACATCAGATCCCCTGGATCTGGAGTTACAGGAGTTTTCTTCTCTGTTACAGTAGCTAAGAAATTAAAACACCCAAAATACCCTATAACTAGCAAAAAGATAATGAAAGTATATGCATATACATTATGGAAAGCTAGGGCCTGGGGACTCCCAAGCTGTCACTGACCTGAATGCTCCTCTATGAGGATTAGCTTTCATAGCACCAGAAGGTGCCATACCGTGATTCTAGCAGTTCCACCTAGTCGTGATGCATCTGCAACACACCAATGATCACAATGGCACAATAACAATACAGGTGCAGTAGCAGCCAAGCTGCAAGGGGAAAGCTCATATAAAGCCTCAACCATACACAAAGAACGAGAGGGGCAACAGAATAAAGCTGGGAATAAGAGAGATGACCTTCTTCATGAAAGAGCACACCATTTATTCTCCAGTGTCAAACAGTCAGCCCTGAAAATATACATACAGGTCTTTATATGGACTGTACAGATTATATACAGTATATACCTACACAAATAAATATACACTAAGTTAGTAAAGAAAACAGAGACTGAGAACTTGAAGAAAAATGGGGAAGATATGGAGGGAGAAAAAGGAAGAGAGGAAAATGTGATTAAATTGTGATAATTACAAGAAATTCTGCATAACATAAAAGTAATTTCCTTATTATTATTTTTGCTCTGTTAAAGCAAAACCTTATTTAGTACAGAAGAACTCTAAAAGAGTGAAAATATTCTGTATAATACTACAGTGGCAATTATGTATTTTATATTTTTGCAAAATCTATTAAGTAACCAAAACAAGAGTGACCATTAATTAAACCATTGACTATCACTAATAATTTTATGTGAATATGGACTGATTATTGAAAGAAACGCCTGACTCTGGTGGGATTATTTGCTGGTAAAGGAAGTTTTATGCAATTTTTATCATTTTTCATTCAATTATGTTTCAAGAAATAATGTGTGATGAATATAATTTCAGATAATCAGATAATTTTCAAAGAGATAAAATGACATAATAAACAAGTGGGATTAAGTGAGAAGGAAACGTGAAGCACTGTGACACAAAAGAAATACACTTATATCTGTTACTTCTTTGTATTCTCACTCACTTTGCTAATCAATTCTATTTATATAAACTGTATAAATTCTATTTCTATAATTTGTATAAATTCTATTTTTATAATTGCCTATGTTTGGTTATACTACTAGACAAACTATGTCTCTCTTCCACATCAACCTTAGTTGTAGCAATTCCTCAGGAATGGGTAAGATCTCGTGATTCAATCTCTCACTCATAACAGCATATTGATGGGTCCAATCATGGCCTGATTTTATGCAGATATTCATACCTATGTGAGATTGTGTGTAATAGCCGCACCGTACCCAGAATTTAGGGTTCAACACCACTCTCCCCACTTCCCCTGGCTCTGGCATCCTTTCCTTCCCTTTTGTATTATTCCCTACACTTTGGAAGATGGTCTATAAATGTCCCATTTGCGGATGGGAATTTAATAGCAATTTATTCATTGGTGTCTTGACAAGTTATATCCGTGCTGTCACCACTGACCACTGCAAAATGAAATTTCTCTAGCCAAAACTGAGCATAGCACTAATCTATGAGCATAAACATCATTATTTAAAAAGCTCTTTGGCAGGCACATCATGTCTGTTCAGCAAAGCAACAGCAGTAATTTCCACACTGGAAATTATGACCTTGCCAGCCAGAGATTTAAATTGGACTTTGAACTACTGGAAGTGAATTCCCTCTTATGGATCGGCCATCAGATTCCACCAGAAGAGTCATCTAACTCTGTAGCAGAATTGACACTATATTATTGGTGGAGTGTGTTTTCCTGATGGGTCAGTTGTATTACACAAAGGGTCTACAACTGAGTGAGACTTGTTGAGGACAGTTCTCTCCAAGCATCCTGCACAGCATGATGCAGAAATATAAGGGCTATAAGCAGAGAGGAAACTTCAATAATTATAGTTTCTCCTGTGAACAAATTATGACAACTTCAGCAATGAGGTTTTATTACCTAGTTGTGGTAGACAACTAACAGTGGTGGCATTTGTCCACATTGTGGTAGATGGATAGAGAACACCTATTGCTGCTTATGAAGTTTTGTTTGGCTTGTGGAATATCAGTCTTTGCCAACTTTAAATGTTTTTGAGATATTCAAATGCAATAGACATAAACTTTTAAAAATGACAATAGAGATGATTTCTTGGCTAATGTTGATATTTTAGCACAATCCCGCTATCAGTGCTGTTTGGTCCTCATGGTAAAGCTAACTGCTAACTGCATATATATATATACAGTGTGTTTATGGGAATGAAGATGGCCCCTACAGGTTCATGTTTGAATAACTGATCCACTGTTGGTGGAATTATTTGAGAAGGATTAGAAGGTATGGGCTTGAACTCAAGTCTTTGGAGGTAGACTTTGAGATTACAAAAAATGGTGCATTCTCAGTATGCCTCTTTGTTAGTGACCTTGGGACCAATATGTGAGCTCTCAGCTCTTCCTACCATCATGCCTTTACTCAGCCATCATGGCTGAAACCCTAAGTGCAACGAAATACTTGTAAAAGTTGACTTTGTCAGAGCAATAGAAAAATAACTAACACAAAATGTGAATATGTGGTGGTGGCTTTATGTTACTGATAACTTTTTTTTCCATTATATAGTGAATGTTTTGGTATCAAATGGCCACCTGCTACAAACAGTTGGAAAATACTTAATGCCAATCTATTTTAGTATGAAACCATAGGTTGAAATACAAAGTTTGTTTGTAACTTTTAATCTGCATATCACTCCATGAGATTTTATCTGTCTTTGTTTACGTGAATGAGATACATTTTCTTTTCATTTATTTATTTATGTCTATTTAAAATTTTACTTTAGAGTACAATGATTTGATTTAGATCTTTAATGATGTTATTATTAATATTAATATTGGTCAAGTTCATAAGATGTTACCATCCCAAGCAAAGTTCCTAAGTCAAGGATGCTTTTCATAAATTCTGTGAGAATATCTTTTATATTTATTGATTCAACAAAGCATTAAGCATGATAATATGCCAGTATAGCTCCATACCCTATTATGTATATATAATGTATATATAATATGCACAACAGAACACGAAAATTCTTTTTTATTAATACATATTGTTGAAAAACACACAAAGAAACTTATGCAAATGTAAATAGATAAACACCCATATGTAACATGTGGAAATAAATATATAACAGAAAATAAAACAGAGTAAATTATAAGGAATTACCATGAGATCTATTTTACAGCAGACGTTTTTTTGAGCATTTTTTAATGAGCAATTGGAAAGATTTTGGACCATAAATATTCTACCCGAAGTGAATTGGGCCAGAATAGGAATGGTAGACATGTCTCACAAATAATATAGATAACATAGAATTGAGTAAAACCATGTAAAGGACTCTCTCCCCTCTATCAACACACACATACAAATACTTGCATATATATATGTATATATATAATGTGTATAGCATATATAATGTGCATAATATATATGTGCAATATGTTACAATCTCACATACATACATATATAATATTTAATGTGTATGTGTGTGATGTAACACACACAGATATTTATATATATGCTACACACATATTTAGGTGTGATATATTAAATAATGTGTATTCTTTATACAGAACATTTCTGCATTTTATAAAAATGTGCTGCTAGTACCCACATTTCAGACATAGTCTTCTTGTTGGCATATTGTATCATGTATATTGAAGACTTAACAGCTAGCATTCACAAATATGAGAATGTGTAGCATATTTTCTTTTGGGGTCAGTGTTACTTCATGCAGGATTATTTTTCTTTCATAGGGAAACCCATTTACCTGAAAATTCCATGATTTGCTTTTTTATTTTTTAACATTAAATAATATTCCATTTTGTAAATGACCCACATTTTCACTATCCAATCATCCTGTTATTGGACATCTTGGCTATTTCAAATTTCTGGCTGTTGTGAATAGAGCACCAATGAATGTGGTTGGGCAAGAGTCTCAAAAGTAGGATGTAGAGTCCTCTGAGTATATGCCAAAACATAGCATAGCTAGATCTTGAGGTAGATCTATTCCCAGACACCCAAGAAATTGCCATACTGATTTTTATAGTAGCTTTACAACTCTTTATTCCATCAGCAATGGATGAGTGTTCCCAATGCCTCCCACACCAATATGAATTATCATACACTATATTGATTTTTAACTTATGTTTTCCCTTTTATTGAAAATAGATATTTTTTCCTCACTTAATATGCCCCATCTTCTACCCCTCTCAGTTTTTCTCCACATCACCTGCCACCTGGATCCACTCCCTTTCTAGTCTTTCATTAGAAAACAAACAGACTTCAAAGGAAAAATATAAAGTAAGATTACACAAATGTAACAATCAGAGTTGGACAAACTATAAGCAAAAGAGTCCAAGAGAAGGCATAAGAATCAGAGATTCACTTGTTCACACAAACAAGAATCCCATAAAACACTAAATTAGAAATAATAATGTGTACACAGAGAGCCTGATGCAGATCTGTGAAAGCCCCATGCATGATGCCTCAGTCTCTGTACGTTCATGTAAGCTTTGTTCATGTTGATTAAGAGGCCTTTGTTTTCTTGGTGTCCACAATCCTCTCTGACTCTTATGCCTTTTCTGCCTCCTCTTTCACAGGGTTCCCTAGACTTGCGGTGAGCGTTTGAAGTAAATATCACATTTAGAACTGAGTATTCCAAGATCTCTTACTCTCTGTAAAACATTAGGCTGTGGGCCTCAATTTACTCCCATGTGCTACAAGGGGAATCTTCTCTGATGGTATCTGAACAAGGCACTCATGTATGACTATAGCAGAATGCCATTAGAAGTCATTTTATTGCTCCATTATTTTAGTAAAACAGTAGTATATTGTTTACCCTAGGTCCCTGGGCTATCTAGTCTCAGATTTGCGGTGGCTCAAACAGGATAGGGTATGGGTTCCATCTTATAGAGTGGGTCTTAAGTCAAATAAGATATTGGTTGGTTATTCACACAAACCTTATGCCACAATTTCACTAGCATATCTTGCAGGCAGGACACCACTGAAGATCAAAGGGTTTATGGCTAAGTTGACGCTTATGCTTCCCTTTTGTATCTGACAGAGTACTTTCCTATACCAAACATTAGAACATAGAGTTGAAGGCTCTTTGTAGATACCAACTTGACGTCTCCAAGTTCAGCAAGTTGTTTAGGTGTTAAGCAACAGGGCCTTGACACCAGTTAGCAGAGAGCAACCCACATAGTCTTGGCAATAGCATGGGTTGTTTGGGACCCTTTTGGAAAAAAAAATTCAATTAGATGTAACAGAATTACTTTCCTGGAAATTTCATTGGGTGCCATGAATTGACCATCTGGGGCTCTCTCTCCTGTTATTTGGCAATTTCATGTTGATTGTGTCAGTATATGTATGTAATTTCAGGAGCTTTTAATCAATATCAACTTTTCCATATCTCCCCTAAAATGGCCCTTAAATTTAGTTGTCCCTACTCATATCCCTTCCCTTGTTCCTTCTCCCTGTCCACTCCCCACTTGATTCTCTCACTCTAGCATCACCCCATTTATCTGTATTTTATTTATATCTGTCTGTAATATCCATCTACTAGATTTCCCTATCCTAGTGAGATCTGTCTGCCCCTTGCCCCCAAGTCACCCGTGCTATATCTAATCTCTGAGGTTCTATGAATTGTAGGTTGTTTATCCTTGACTTAACGACTAATATCCATATCTAACTTGATATATACCATATTTGTCTTTCTGAATCTGAGTTACCTGACTTAGGATGATTTTTTATAGCCTCATCCATTTACCTGCATATTTCATGATTTTATTTTTTAACAACTCAGTAATATTTTACTGTGTAAATGTACTACCTTTTCTATATCCATTCTTCTGTTGAGGGACATCTAAATTGTTTCCATTTTCTAGCTATTATGACTAGAGTAACAGTGAATATGGTTGAGCAAGTATCTCTATGGTAGAATGAAGTGTTCTTTGGGTACATATCCAAAACTGGTATAACTGGATCTTGAAGTAGATCAATTCTCATTTTCCCAAGGAAAAGCCACAGTGAATTCCATGGTGTCTGTACAAGTATGCAGTCCCACCAGTAATGGATGAGTGTTCCCTTTAGTCCACATCCTTGACAGTATCGAGTGTTATTGTTTATTCATTTTTGCCATTCTCACTGGAGTAAGAAAGTATTGAAGTTTTGATTTGATTTCCCTGATAGATAAGATTTCCTTAAGTGTATCTAACTCATTTTAGTGTCCTATTTTAAGAAGTTTCTGTTTAAATCTGTACACCATTTTTAATTGGATAATTTGTTTCCTTGATATACAGGTTTTTTTTTTTAGTTCTTTAGATATTTTTGAAATTAGTCCTTCAAACCAAGGTATAGTTGGTAAAAAAAAAAAATCTTTTCCCATTCTGTGATACAGATCCTTGTATCTCTTCTTTGTCCAAATGACAGTGTCCTTTGCCATTCAGAAGCTTTTCAGTTTCATGAGGTCTCCTTTATTAATTGTTGATCTTAATGCCTGTGCTATCAGTGTTCTGTTCAAAAAGGCTTTTTCTGTGCCAATGAGTTCAAAATTATTCCTCACTTTCTCTTCTATCTATTTAAGTGTCTGGTTGATTATTGAGGTCTTATATACATTTGGGGTTGTGCAAGGCAATATGAATAGATTGATTTGGATTCTTGTACATAAAGCCATAAGTTTAACCAGCAGCATTTGTTGAAGATGTTGTCATTTCTCAATGTGTACTTCTAGCCTCTTTATCAAAAATCAGATTCCCCTAGGTGTGTATATTTATGTTTCAGTTTTCAATTAATTAAATTCCATTGATCAATATATATGCTTTTGTGCTAATACCATGTTGATTTTATTACTGTAGGTCTGTAGTACAACTTGAAATAGGGTATAGCAATACATCCCAAAGTTCTTTTATGATTCATGATTGTTTTAGCTATACCTGATTGTGTGTGTATGTGATCTCTCTCTCTCTCTCTCTCTCTCTCTCTCTCTCTCTGTGTGTGTGTGTGTGTGTGTGTGTGTGTGTGAATATGAATCTGAAAATTGACCTTTCAAGATCTTTGAGGAATTGTGTTGGAATTTTGATGGGTAGTATTTTGAATCTGTATATTTCTTTTGGTAGGATGTCCATTTTTACTAAAATCCTACTGATCCATGTGCATGGGAAATCTTGCCATCTTAAGATATCTTCCTTAGTTTATTTCTTTAATGTCCTAAAGTTTTTTCATACAAGCCTTTTATCTGCTTAGTTACAGTTACTCCTGGAAATTTTATATTATTTGAGGCTTTTTTAAAGTTGTTTCTTGATTTATTTGTCATTTCTGTATAGCAGAGACACTAGTATTTTTGTGAGCTAATTTTCTATCCAAATCCTATCTGCTGTAGGAGTTTCCTGGTTGAATTTTTAGGGTCACTTATGTATATGTATTCTATCATATCATCTGCAAATAAAGATACCTAGACCTCTTCCTATTCTATTTCTATCTACTTGATTTTATTCAGTTGTGTTAGTACTCTACCTAAGACCTCAAGCATTATATTGAATAAGTATGGAGAGAATTGATTTGTCTTGTCCCTGATTTTAGTGGAAATTCTATAACGTTAATAGTAGAATTGCTATAAATTGCTTTTATTGTGTTGGGATATAATGGCCCGCTCTAGGACTGTTATCATGAAAGGATGTTGAATTGTGCCAAAGGCAGCTATTTCTGGAACTATTCCAATGATCATCATAAGTTTCTTATCTTTAATTCTGTTTATATGATGGGGTACTTTTATCGCCTTATGTATGTTGAAAGATCCCTGTATCTCTGGGTTGAAACTTACTTGATCATGGAGGATTATCTTTTTGATATGTTCTTGCATTTGGTTTTCAAGTGTTTTATTGAGAATTGTTGAATCTATGTTCATAAGGTAAACTGGTCTGTTTCTCTTTCTTAGTAGAATCTTTATATGGTCTAGGTATCATGGTAACTGGGGCTTTGCAAAGAGAATTAAGGAATTCTCCTTCTGTTTATATTTTGTGGAATAATTGGAGTATTGCTTTTAATTCTTTGTGAAATCTTGTAGAATTTGTGCTAATACCATCTGACCCCAGGATTCCTTTATTTGAGAAATACTGCTTTTATTTCACTAGTGGTAATAGGTCTGTTCAAATTGCTCATGTGTGCCAGGCAGTGGTGGCACTTGCCTTTAATCCTAGCACTCAGGAGGCAGGGGTAGGTGGATGTCTGTGAATTTGAGGCCAGCCTGGGCTACAGAGTAAGTTCCAGAAAAGGAGCAAAGCTACACAGAGAAACCCTGTCTCAACCCCCCCCCCCAAAAAAAAATTGCTTATATGTGCTTTATTAACTTTGGTAGGTAGCATCTATCAAGAATATCATTCATTTCTTTTAGATCTCTTAGAATTTGCAGAACATCCATCCACGTCATTCTGATGTTTAGATTCTCTATTGAAAAGTCAGGTTTGTTCTAATAAAACCGCCTTTATTTGTTACTTGGCCTTTACCAGATACAGCTTTTAATATTCTTTATGTCTTCTGTACATTTAATGTTTTGATTATTCTATTTGATGAGGAATTTATTTTCTATTCTAGGTCATTTGCTCCTCTGTATTCTGCTTGTATATTGATAGGCATCTTCTCCTTTAGGTTAAGGAAATTTTCTTTTTGGATTTTGTTGAAAATGTTTTCTGTTTCTTTGACCTGGAATTACTCTCCCTCTATATCCATTATTCTTAGATTTGGTCTTTTCACAGTATCCTAGCTTTCCTAGATGTCTTTTGACTGGAGTATTTTTAGATTTAATATTATCTTTGATTGACATATCCATTTCTTCTGTTTTGTCTTCAGTGTCTTAGAATCTCTCCTTTGTTTCTTATGCTTTATTAGGTTAGGCTGACTTATGAAGTTTTTGTTTTACTTCCTAAAGTTTTTGTGTTTTTATAGACTTCATTAGTGGATTTATCTACAACCTTTTTAAGGTCCCTGAACATGTTCATAATGACTACTTCAAAGTCCTTATTTTTTGCTTTAGCTGTATTACATTTCTCAGGGCCTACATGGAGAAATATTGTCCAGGCTGTTATTCAATATGCTTTTACACTAACATTAGGCATCTGGGTTTAGGATGTTTATAAATCTTAGTTAATGTTTGGTTTTGTCTTTTACAGGATGGTTTTCATATCCTTGATTTCTGTTGTCTGGCTTGGATCTATTTTTTTTTTAAGAAAAATTTTTTATTCATTTTACACACCAATCAAAGATCCCCCTCTTCCCTCCTCCTGCCCCCCAGCATCCCCCTTCCAACCTACCTCCCACTCCCCCCACAAGAAGGCAAGGGCCTCCCATGGGGAGGCACATCCAGTAGAGGCAAGTCCAAGTCTTTCCTCCTGCCTCAACGCTGCCTAAGGTGCCTCATTATAGGTAGTGGGCTCCAAAAACCCTGCTTATGCACCAGGGGTGAATTCTGATCCTACTGCCAGGGGGGCCCCCAAGCAGATCAAGCTACCCAACTCTCTCACCATGCAGAGGGCCTAGTCCAGTTCCATGCAGGCTCCACAGTCATTAACCCAACTATCATGAGTTCCCAATCATTTGGTTTGGTCTTCTCTGCAGGTTTCTCCATTATGATCCTGATGCACTTGCTCATAGAATCCCTCTTCTCTTTCTTTGACCATACTTCTGGAACTCTGCATGGTATTTGGTTGTAGATCCCTGCATCTGCTTCCATCAGTCTTTGGAGCTTAAGAGTGTGTGCTAGCTGTGTGTTTTCTGGTTGGAAGTACTTCTAAATATCTTCCAGGTTTTGACACTGGTAGTCCTGGGTAGAACTTGTTTCTAGATAATAATAGGAATGAATGGGAACTTTCTAGAAAAGTTCAGTGTGGGATGGCTGAGAGTGTCCACAAGAAAGAGCAAGCTGGGTCTTCTACTAGAAACAGTTGAGTCAAAGGGAATGGAGGGGAAGCAAGACAGGCTGATGCTGCTGGTGGTCGTCTGCTTCAGGGCTGTGGGTTAGACTGAGGAACTACAATTAGAAGAGGAGAAGAAGAAGAATCACCTACCTATTTTCCTAGCTGAGTGTGTAGTCAGAGGGTTTCCAGTAAGTCAGTACCTGTATTGTTGGTGGCTGAGACAAAGGGATGAGATGAGGGAAAAAGAACAGGAGATCTGAGAAGTCCCCAGGGAATGGAAGAGGAGTCAA
The DNA here is from genome assembly GCF_007827085.1 of Peromyscus californicus insignis. Taxonomy (NCBI): domain Eukaryota; kingdom Metazoa; phylum Chordata; class Mammalia; order Rodentia; family Cricetidae; genus Peromyscus; species Peromyscus californicus. The sequence goes on along the minus strand of NW_026294617.1, from coordinate 54,684,870 downwards.
AATACTTTTTTTTAAGAATGGCATATGTCAAAGGTAATGCTTTAGACTGTGGTGCCCTATGATATTGAACAAGAACAAGACATAATATATCTGTTTTAGAATATTTTCATATTTTTAATATTCTGTAAGCATCATCTACATTACTCTTCTAGGAAAAATGTTCATCTAAATGGTACAAAACTATTATACACTTTCTATGGCAGAAATGTTATTTGTTTTGGGACTCTTCTGGGGATACTCCATAGTGGATATTCTTATGTTCCTAAGAAAAACCTTGGCATACGCCAAAAGGATATTTCAGCTGTTCCTGCTAACCTGGTGTGGTTCCTTGAAATGAGGCCTGGAATTGGGAATGGATTTCTTGAAGACCATGACCTTAAGGAACTTCTTGTTTTCAAGTATTCCAACACTCAGCTTCCTAAACTTGTCTAAATTGCTATTTTATTAACCTCTGGTCCCATTAAACAACTTCAGCTTATGCTTTGATTGCCACTTCCAAGTTTTGCAGCAGTTTTTTGTCCAGGACGTCAGTTGTTTGATGAAAATAATAGGAGATATTGATTTTCCAGATATATTTTGCCCCTTTGTAAGAACTGAGGGAAGATTTCCACATTTCTTGTACTATTTGAAAAGAAAGAATCTCACTGTGTAGCCCACTCTAGGCTCAAGCTCCAGATTCTTTGATTATAACATGTGCCACCACATGGTGTTTCCTAGATTTTGAAATGAAAACAAAGGCTCCTATTTCATTTCAAAGGCTCCTGTGTAGAAAGTAAAAATATTATTAAGGGGCTGTTATGGAAGTAAAAGTGCTGGCATGAGGCCACTCTACCAGCAACAGTAACCATGTATGATGATGATGACTTGGTCAAAATGACAGGGGAGAAACTGTTAAAAAAAAATAGGCACAGTCCAGTTCCATTGCAAAGGAAGGTGTGATAGGTAGTTTTATATGAACTTGACACAAGCTAAAAACATCTGAGAGGAGGGATCCTCAATTAAGAGACTATCTCCATAAGAAGAGGCCTTTACAGTTGGGTGGTAGGGAAGGAGAGAGAAACTGGAAGAATTGCATGGGGGGAGAAGAATATGATCAAAACATATTTAAATTAAAATTGTTTTAAATAATAATTATATATATATTTATGTATGTATGTATGTATGTATGTATGTATATAAAAATGCCTCCATAAGTTTAGGCTGCATAAAAGCTTTTAGGGCATTTTCTTATTTAGTGATTGATGAGGTAGCATCCAGACCATTATTAGTGGTGTCATTCCTGGGCTTGTTGTCATTGGTTATTTAAGAAAGTAGGCTGAGAAAGCCAGAGGGAGCAAATTCATAAGCAGGTCCCTCTATGGCCTCTATGTCAGCCTCCAGGTTCCTTCCTTGTTTGGATTCCTATTCTGACTTCCTCCAGGGATGGACTACAGATGTAGAAGCATAAACCAAGTAAATACTTCACCACCCATAAATTGTTTTGGTCCTGGTGTTACATCACAGCAAAAGTAACCTTAACTGATTCAGAAGGTATGAAAGGTGTTCTTGTTAGTCCAAAAAAAAAAAAAAAAAAGGAAAAAAATTGACAGAAGTGAAAGGAGAGGTGAAGACAAAAAAAAAAAAAGATACATGATTAATATTGGTCAGTGTTGATCCTTAGGATTTTATTTATTTATTTTTGTTTTGTGTGCACTTTGTGAGTGTGGTGTATATATGTGTGTATATGTTGTGTGTTCACACCTGAAAAATCCAGAGGTGAATTCCTATATTATTCTCCCTTTTATATTACCTTGATAGAGGGACTTAACCAATACTAAGGATGCACAGGATAGCTGTATGAAAATATACCACTCTGAAACTTGGTTAATATACATAGTATGAAAAAGAATTTGAAATGGAGATACCTCATGTGGGTAGTCAATACTTTCCCCAGAGGATCTGAGTTATTAGATATGAAATGTTTCTCTACAGGTTATAAGTTATGGAGGCAAAACAGTCTCTGAAAGGAAGATGATTGACACTGTTTTTGTTGCCCACCATAACTGGAAAATAAGACCATAAGTCTAGTGATACTGCAAACTTTGGTATCAAGTCATATAGAAATGTATTTATACATGGTTGGTAAATTTCTTCTCACCTGGTTACTTCCAGTATTACTATCTATCAATGAAGAAAAGGCATTAGTGATTTTACTCAGTCCTAGGTCCCACATGCTATAAGACAGGGTATGTTCACTCTTGCAGCAGTTGGTATGGCTATTTTAGGGTGGCCCACTGTCTCTTACTGAATTTGAGGCTTTTTTGCACAAAAGGTAATTCATATTTGGTACTGTAAATCTGTTAAAAAAAAATCCTAGGCTGTGGAGGAAGGAACCACCACAGGAGAGAATGTATATTTAGCTTAGCATATCTCTTAAAAACCACATAGGCCCTATGGAGGAACCTACTTTTTTTGTTCTTGCTGTGTAATATGGTCACATTGGTAAACTGTCCTCTAAATACTTATTTTTACATTCATAAATTTGTGCTGATAACCTTGGTCAAAGAGGCTTTTTGGATTTTGTTTTTCCAGTGGGCAAAGGTTAAAGTAGAGGCTAAAATAAGTAAACACCCATCCCCAAATTACACATATGTGTTAGAGAGTCCAAGGAGAAATAAAGAAGAAAAAAAAAAAAAACAGGTTTAGGTAACATCTCAGAAGAGAGAATGGAGAGATCAGAGTTAGAAGACGGAGAGCATGTAGTGGGTAACAATGTCTTATGAACACTTCATGGGCTTTGCACTTATGAGCGTATAGCAGCTATGGGTTACTTGCAAAGGATTAACAGGGACAAGATTCTGCTCGGATGGTTTAGGGGATCATGAGTCAACATTCTTACCTGGGAAGCTACTAGCAGTTGATGGCTGCTGTGGAGGGATATTCACTTTCCTTTGGAGTGGTGGCCACTGTTAAGTTGGGCATGTTTCGTTGGATGGCTTCACACCTACGCATATACAGACAACAGTAATTGAATTTAGGAGGTTATTAAAAAGGAAACATGTAGATGAATTTCTAAATGGTCTTATTAAATAAAAAACATGGAGCCAGATAGAGGGGTGGAAGCTTGAGAGAGATCAGGGAATTAGAGAAAGCCACAGCTAACCTTACCTCACCAACTCAGCAGTTTCCAAATGCGAGTTACTTCCTATCTACCCACGCCTATATTCCTGGCTATTCTGCCATCTGATTTGCTCTCTCTGCTCAGCTACATCACTTCCTCTTCCCGCTCAGCTCTGTCACTTAATGTCTGTTTGTACAGATCTCCAGACCTCCATGGTTAACTAGTGTTGGAATTTAAGGTGTGTGCCACCACACCTGGATCTGTTTCTAGTGTGGCCTTGACCTCACATAGATACATACAGATTCCTGCCTGCCAAGTGATAGGATTAAACGTGTGTGCTACCTCTGCCTGATTTCATTGTTTACTAATAACAGCTTGGTTTTTTTCCTCTGATCTCCAGGCAAGCTTTATTTATTAAAGCACAAATAAAATATCACCACATTTCAGCACAAATAAAATATCACCACAGAAATAAAATGACTTAAAGGTGAAAGGAGTATATGATGGGGGAACCGTGGGAGTTGGACAGGTTTTGGATGAATACAACCAAAATTTGTTGTATATATGTATAAATTCTGAAAGAATAAATGAAACTATTTTATAAATAAATATATATACAACTACTTCTCATTCAGAGTGGTTTTGACAAACTATTTAGAAATTCCATGCTTTTTTCCTTCAACAAAATTTTAATTAACTTATAAAAATCCTACTCTGTATTCCATTTCATTTGCATGGATAATCATTTGACCTTCATGAAAAATATGCAGTACATATTTGAATAGAACTTTGATAAATGATAATTTAAATTACAAGATGAAGTACTGCTATGATTTCTAGATTTCAAAACAAGTAAATACCCATTTTTATATTATAGAATATATATCATTAATAAGCAAATAGTTATGGGTATCTTGTCTAAATATTTTTTTCTTTTATGTGGAGTATGACACTTTGTTTGGAAATACAAGATATTTTAAGTTTGTTTAGTCGTGATCCTCATACTAAGATAGAAAATGCAGCAGAAAAATTCTGCCATCATAAACCCAGAGACTTGAGTTTCATACACTTCTCCATCTTTCTTCCTATACCCTTTCTCTCTTGTCAGCAATGAACCACCAGTCTCCTGTTTCATAGATGATCATTCTTCTAGTTATTGTAGTCAAAGATACTGTTAACATGCACCTTGTCATAATCTTATATTCTAATAAATTAAAAACCTTCCTAGGAGATCCAACTTAGTTAAATTTGGGTAGAAATTTAGTGTCTAAAACAACCAATTGTGGCATAGAGTAAGAACCATTACTTTGAGCACTACACAGCTCTTTTGTTTGGGTAGGAGTGATGGAAGGAAATATTTCTTAGAAGTATGAGTAAAGATATCCCTACAAGGAGATACAGAAGATATGTATATTTGTAGTATTCCTTTCCACTGCAAATAATTAACCAAGATGTCCTTTTAAATTTTAAATGTCAGTGGAACCTGAAATCTTAGTCAAAAGAAGCATTTTCAGCTTTTGGACATAGGTGATAAGCAAAATGAAATACACATGACTGTACCCCTAAAGTAAATGCACTTTACTTGGAAAGGTTGTACACTCCTGACTGCAGTGAATTAAATACAAATGTCAAGATCCCAGATGGACAAGAGCTGTGGCAGTGACTTAATTTTTTTCTCTGAGAGACAGCTAAAAAATGTGAGAATCATCTATCAAAGAGAATAGAATGTTCTAATGTGTCCAGGGACACAACTAAATGCCATAAGTAATTCATCGGTAAAAAAAAAAAAAAGTACAATTTGAAAATACCTGATATAAGAAATCAGAGCTCATTGAATGCATCCATTTGTCCGTTCATTTGAAGAGTGTCAGTGTAGCGGGCAAGTTGGTCTTTGTTCTCACAGGTAAGCACTATGGGAAACTGGAATGATAATCACCCAGAGTTTTTCCTTCAAAGGAAGAAATGAAAGACCTGTTATCTGCCCAGAAGCCTGGGAGTGTTCATATATTTTAGTCTGGTGACCTTTGTGCTATCTTTATGGGAGACCACAATGGATCTTCCACCAAATCTCTAGCATAACCTTGTTTTTCTTAGTCAAGATATAAAACTTACCTTTACAAACAGTTTCAACGTACTCACATCCAATTTTTATTTATCTTAAGTTGTTACTCAAAGGGATGCATATAAAGGATTAAACTAATTTTCACCAAAAAAATTTTCATCAAATTTGGTTGTGCTTAAAAATGTCTAAAATCAGTCACTGAGGATCAGATTCCAGAAGTTTGAACCAACACCAGCTACCAAGTAGTGTTGGACTGAGCTGCCCTCTCACATCCTACAGCTCTCACTCTGCCGGCTATGGAAGTCAGAGAAGTATTCCACAAGTCAGCCTAAGATCCATAGGAAGAAAGACATGGTCTAAACATTTTTACATGGTCTAAAATGTATTTTTAGGATTATTAATAATAAGATCTTCAGATTTTTAGCATTCAATGTGTCATCACTCGAGCACAGCTGCTGTGATTAATTACTCATCATTTTTTTTTACTTTTTAAAGATTTTTTTTCAAAATTTTTATATGTATAAGTATTCACCTGCATGCATGTCTGTGTACCATGTGTGTGCATTGTTATGGAGGCCAGAGGAGAACATCAAACATTGTAGAAATGGAGTTGGAAATAGTTGCTAGCCACTATGTGAGTGCCAACAACTGAACTTTGGTCCTCTGGAAGATTTGCTTGATATATAGATATATGACCTAGTACCTTGATCCGACGGGAGAAAGCAAGGAAACGGAGAAAGGACCAGATGCTGAAGACATGGCAGACACATACAAAGAAAAGCTGGATCGAGTGTGTGTGTGTGTGTGTGTGTGTGTGTGTGTGTGTGTGTGTGTGTGTGTGTGTACTCTGATGGAGACTCACCAAATGTTAAATGATCCAGAGTCTCAATGTATGTATATTGTATAGCACAGAACAATGGAGGGAGGAGGAATATCCATAGGAGGCCTCTGGAGGGGAGCAGTCTTAGGCTGTAAACACTTGGATGGAGAAAGCTTAAGTTGCTAGTTTTTGTACACACTTCTCAATTATTTATAAACACTGGGACTTGGACCAAAGACAAGATTTACAATCCCAAGCTTGACCCAAGGAATACTTTGCCAGTTTCCCATAAGCCTAAGGCATTTGTCAATGACATGGCTGTATTTATTATGTCCAAAAGACGCATTTATTCAGGAATGCATCAGCTCTATACATATTTACTTCCTATAGAAGCCAATGCTCTCATCTGCTGAGCCATCTACCTCTCCAGCCACTCATGAATATTTCTTTGGAATGTACTTAAGAGGGAAGTAATCATGCAGAGACTCATACCTGGTCAAAGGGCTGAGAATAAGGAGTACTGAGTTCTTGTCCCTAAGTGGGAAAGTTCCACTACCACAGCATAGGCCCAAGGAACATAGCAGAAAAGAGACTGGAAAGAATGAAAGTATGAGGATAAGAGCTCTAAGTTTATATTCTGAGCATGACATGGCTTTGGTGCTCAGGAACCCACAGGAGCTCTACTTACTTGTACCATGTATATGTAATATTCAGAAAATCAACATACCGCCATGGTTGAAAGAAGGTTCTCTTGAGCCTCCAACCCTAGCAGAAGAGTTATTGATGATTTTTTTTTTTTTTTTTTTTTTTTTTTTTGGTTTTTCGAGACAGGGTTTCTCTGTGTAGCTTTGCGCCTTTCCTGGATCTCGCTCTGTAGAACAGGCTGACCTCGAACTCACAGAGATCCGCCTGCCTCTGCCTCCCGAGTGCTGGGATTAAAGTCGTGCGCCACCACCGCCCGGCCTATTGATGATTTTTAAGAGAAGCTGTCTTTGTAAGTTTTTCAGTGATGCAGCCATTAATAAGTTGCCCAGCCATACTCCAATAAATAAACTGACACCAGTACTCAAGACAGCAATGAACACCAGTGGATCACAAAATTGAAAAGGCTTGAAAGAGGCAGACATATTGAAAAGAAGGCAGTTTAAGAGGGAGTGAGAGGGAAATAAGTGGCTGTAATGGGATTATGATAATGATGACGTAACGATAAAAAGACACATGAAATTGTCAAAAACAAGATAAAATTAAAAGGTAAACATTATAAGGTAGATATAACAAAATGTTCTGGGAAGTGATACCCTGTAATCAAGGTATTCTAGCAATAGTCTTATTCTTTAACTGACAGCTCATGGTAGATGTCAGCCACAGAATTCTCATAGATGTCTGCCTTTCTCATAAGAAATGAAGCTTCCACCTGCCCTTCCTACACCAAAAGTTAAAACCAATAATACTAATTCATTCAATTCATATTTAAGACTACCACTACCAACACTCAGCTTCACAATTTCTATGGTCACAGACTTGTTCTGGCCCTTTTTATTTTCCCCTTCAATCCACAGTGCAATCATTCAGAACTTCTTGTAGATCACCCTACAAAGTTACAAGTGAACAAAAACATATTTCTCATATTTAGTATGAAAATACTTCTCATGTGATGGATGTTTTTGAAATGTTTCTTGCTCAGGATCCAAGAATCCATTTCTAACTACTATTTGCCTTTTATGGCACTATTGTGGATCTGTACTTTAAGCAGGTTTCAAATGTGATAGAAACCACTGAGCTCCCTAGAAGGTGCTTGCTTTCTCATACAATAATTACCTACCAATAATGAGCCATGCCACATAGGTATGAAAAGTCACTAACTCCAGCATTCTTATTGGCATCTTCTGTCTGTCAGTATGAAACAATCTAATAGACAGAACAAACAAAATAACAAACATTAAAAATGTTATTGTTAAATAAGCTGTCTCTGTTTAGGCAGATATTACAAGGAAGATAAAACATTATAAATGCATGCCTTCACTGACATACTAATTTTTGTGGGATTTAACATACAGTTTACTCCTCTTTCTTACAATGGTAACATATCAGACAGAGTTTTCTTTCTCATTTAAGCATATGTATTCAATTCAGTTTCATTTACAAAAATTACGCTTTACAATTACATAACAGAACACATACAAATGATTTATATTCTTCAGTGTTTGTACATTTAGATTGCTTATATATATTAGATTATACTATATGACAATATTATACTTTTTGATGAAATAGACAATAGAGCATAAAATACTACAAATTTGAGAAATGTTGATTTCTGTCCCTTTTATCCTAAATCAACAGAAATAACCATGTACAGCTTTGACTTTGATGTTTATTCAGGACTTCCATTTTTTTATTCAAAATGATCACAATACAGTATAAATATTGGCTGTAAAATAAGTAAACAATTTATTTAAAGCCATGGGAATACTCTGTTACCTTGAGATCTGAATCAATTCACTAACTGTACTCCCTTGAACTTGAAGTGAGGTCCCCATGAAAGATCCCATGTTAGGAGATTTGAAATATTTGTCTGTTTCAGTGAACTCTACCTGACAAAATATCCTAAAATAAAACAGAAGACTTGGCCAGATGTTTAGCTTCAAAAGCCATGCCACCATAATTTTGAACATTTTTCAATACTTTATAACAAAATGGAACATTAATTAGTGAGTGCTGTTACATCATACATGAAAGCAAACAGTAATATGTTCTCGGAGTCAGTTCATGATGAGAGATCATCTATTTCAAATCTCATTTTGGTGATATGAAAACTCAAGTTCCAAGGAAACAAACAGAGGAATGGGAGAATCATAGAAACAAGGCCAGGAGCTTTGTCTTCCACCCATGGGATCCTTATGAAGGTTAGAGTGATGAGAAATGACTAAGTTACACCATCTTACTCATATTAGGTACTGTGTATGTTTCACATTTAGTATATCTCAAATTAGCAAATAGAGAAGAGTACTTGTTTGAATAAATAACATGCTTCTGCATCATTATGCCTAGATTTTTGAAGAAATGGTATACTGGTGAGGCCTAAATGAGAATACGGAAGGTATCCTGTAATTTATGAGCATAAATACAAACCTTGCCACTGAAAAATAAAGAAGTGTACATTCTGTTTTTTTAAAAAAAAATATATCTAAGATGTAGAAATGAATGTAAAACCAACAGTTATACTGAAGTACATATTATACTCAGAAAATAAACTTTCTGGGGATTGAGATATATGAAAACAAAAACATTCTACTTTTCTGTAGTGAGGAATGCTTTGAGCATCATAGAAAAATCAAAAGTTGAAAGGATCTTTTGTTGTGGATTAGACAGTAACTTTTCCTAAGTGTTTTGTATTGTTTGTCACTCTCAATTTCCAATGTTGACAGCTTTCTCTCAGCCTCTATGCACTTGTATAATTCAAAATTATTGTATCAGAAGATAATCATCATGCAAAGTAATGTGAATTAACATTTCTGTCAATATTAACTTGTATCTAAATTCTTACAAAAATTTCTGTGAGTTTGGGGAGAAAATACTTATGGATCATTATGCACTCATCTAACAATAGTGAAAAGCTCTTCCAATGCATTATTAAAAATTGATGTTGGTGCCATGAGAGGGCCCTGCATGACTTGCAGTCTGAAGGCTAATACATTTTATATTAGCATTTCTGCTTGGAAAATCCCTTCCTATGCTGCCAAAGGGATTAATGAATTTGAATTAGAAAGGAAACTTGTTATTTCCCCCATATTTGGTTCACGATTACATTGTTTAAGATTTATGAGTAGAGTCAATAGGAATCTTTCAAATTGGCTGATGGTACCACAACATAAAAACTAACTGCTTTGATATTACAAATGTTGAATGCCTTTGGGTACTTAAATCATCAAGATTCTTGATGTATATTTTGATAAATATCTTACATTATGTAGCCAGGGTGTTCACCTCAATCTTTCTTTGGCCCTATAGCCTGGACTTCCCCTTCTTGATATATAATTCACGAACTTTGTACACCCAAAGGAGTGAAATCTTGAAAGTAAATAGTTCCATAAAATACAATGATATGACTTTTCACATTAAAAACAAACAAGCAAACAAACGAAAAAAACACTACTTCTACATAACTTGGAGCTAGGTTTTATGGACTTACATGATGTGAAAAGACCAGTGGTATGACTATATTGTAGTCATTGTGTGTTTTAAATGCTTACTATTATCAAATATGATCTGTGTAGTATACATTATTCTCGTCATTTTACACAAAAAATAAATGAATTTCAAATATTTAAAGTGTTTGTTGGTTTTGTAATATAACCAGAGATCAGGTATGACTATGCACCCATGGTGACTTGTCTGCATTATGACCAGTTGCAGATCTCAGAAGTAGCTACACCTGTTGTGAAAGATAAGTATCTTCGATAAAGAGTGAGAGATACAATTATCTGGAGGAATATAGATAAGTATTTAGAGTACAAAAAATCATTTTTCAGCATAATTATAATGCAAATATAGTTTTTTTGTTTAAGTTACTGCAAGTTATGGACCACAGAAATAACAGACAATACTACTAGCTCTGCAGTGATTGTTTAACTACGTACAATGACAAATAAATAAACCAAATAGTTTCCTCAGTTACAAAATCCATTGCTCTTTGCTATAGAATTTTATAACAAAGGTTTTTACCTTTTTCAATAAGCAAAGTGATCATCTAAAAATTACAGAGGATTACATGTTATATAATGAAAGAGAAAAAGTGCTGCTCAGTGTTATGAGGCATGAAAGTGGTGAATGCTCTAACACTACTTTCTAAAAGGAGAGGATCTTCATCTGGACAATGTTGGCACATACCTTTAGCCCAGAACTTCAGAGACAGAGGTAGGCTGATCTCTGTAAGTTCGAGGCCAGCCAGGTCTATAAATCTACTTCCAGAATAGACAGGGCAATACGAAGAAGCCCTGTCTCAAAAAACCAAAATTGAATGAATGAATGAATGAATGAATGAATGAAATAATGGAAAGGACCTTCCAAGATGTGAGAATATAAAAAAAAAAACTTGAGCACGATTTCGATTATTAAGGAGAATCCTTGTTTTTGAATTGTGGATGTGCACAAAATTAATACATAAAAAGTCAGAAGTAATCAGATGATGTACAGTAAAAATAATTTTTTTGACTTTCAGAAATTATAGAAATAATCCAATATTCTCTTTCAATAATTTAGACATCTACTATATTAATTATTGAAGTATAATAAATTTAAATAAATAAGAAAAAATAAATAAATAAACAAGAATTGAAAAGTAAGACAGAAGAAACTGGAGGAAGGATAGATTCTGTAAGGCATGCAAGGAAAGTCGAGAATAAAAAGCCTAATAACAGTAAAATTGGTCCAATAATCATGGCAGAGAAGCTCCATATCAGATGGCTTCACTAGTGTGATGGGGCCTTCCGTGGTTCCACTCCACAGATTAAACTCATAATAACAAAACAGCAAGATATTCTTCACAAAGGTGAAACAATACATCCTAAACTAGCTACATGGGAAGCTCATGCTGTGTTGAGACTTTCTCACATATCAGGCTATCCAAACATGGACAACAGAAAGATTCAATATCTTTAACAGAAAAGGTAAAAGTGAGTACTTTTTTTTTTCAAGACAAGTTCCAAAAAGTAGAAATACAAAGGTTACAAATGTGAAAATAACCACCTTATATTGTAAATGAACTCAAATTGATTAATGAAAATACAGTTACAAAAAATTGGAAAAAAAAGATTAGCAAGCTGTCGAGAAATGGTCATGTATAAAACTTTTACTATATGATAATCAAATTAAATCAGGAAACATTATTAAATAATGCAGCATTTTACAAACTAACCCTGATAGAGAAAAACACAGCCACTGAATTAGAGATTAGAAAAGAAAAATGCTCTTAATATGTTTTACAAAAGAAAATATGATTTGAAATTCATGCTAGACACAGTAAAAATAAAGATACCATAGAAATAACAGGGATCCTTTACAGAGGATAAACAGCTCAAGGGATAGAAAAGGCAATGGAGTAAAAGTTCTTCAGTAAAACAAAAATCTATTTTTTTTCCTCACTCTGTAGCTGCCATTTTGTCTTATTGACAGTGTTCTTTGCCTTACAGAAGCTTTTCAGTTTCAGGGGGTCCCATTTATTAATTGTCGATCTCAGTGTCTGTGCTACTGGTGTTCTATTCAGGAAGTTGTCTCCTGTGCCAATGTTTTCAAGGCTACTTCCCACTTTCTCTTTTGTCAGATTCAGTGTAACTAGACTTACATTGAGGTCTTTGATCCACTTGGACTTGAGTTCTGTGCAGGGAGATAGATATGGATCTATTTGCATTCTTCTACATGCAGGCATCCAGTTATGCCAGCACCATTTGTGGAAGATACTTTCCTTTTTCCATTGTACAATTTTGGCTTCTTTGTCAATATCAGGTATTCATAAGCGTATAGATTTACATCAAGGTCTTCAATTTGATTCCATTGATCTATCTGTCTGTTTTTATGCCAGTATCATGCCATTTTTATTACTATAGCTCTATAGTAGAGCCTGAGGTCAGGGATGGTGATATCTCTGGAAGTTCCGTCATTATACAGGATTGTTTTAGCTACCCTGAGTTTTTGTTTTTCCATATATAAAGTTTGGTATTGTTCTTTCAACATCTGTGAAAAATTGTGATGGAATTTTGATGGGGATTGCATTGAATCTATAGACTGCTTTTGGTAAGATTGCCATTTTTACTATGCTAATGGGAAAACATCTTCATCAACCCGACATCTAACAAAGGGATAATCTCCAAAATATAAAAAGAACTCAAGAAACTAGATATCAAAATAGCAAATAGTCCGATTAAAAATGGGTTACGGATGTAAACATAGAATACTCAACAGAATAATCTCAAATGGCTGAGAAACAGTTAAAAAATTGCTCAACATCTTTAGCTAGCAGGGAACTATAAATCAAAACGACTCTGAGATACCATCTTACACCTGTCAGAATGGCTAAGATAAAAACTGCTAATGGTAGCCTATGTTGGAAATGATGTGGAGTAAAGGGAACATTCCTCCACTGATGATGTGAGTGCAAACTTGTACAGCCATTTTGGAAATCAGTATGGTGGTTTCTTAGAAAATTGGGAATCAATCTACCTTAAGACCTAGCTACACCAGTCTTGGGTATATAACCAAAGGATGCTCAATCATACCATAAGGACACTTGCTCAACTATATTCATATAAGTATTATTCATAATAGCCAGAACATGACAACAACCTAGATGCCCCCCCCCCAACTGAAGAACAGATGCAGAAAATGTGGTACACTTATGCAATGGAGTATTACTTAGTGTAAAAAAAATGATATCATGAAATTTCCAGGCAAATGGATGGAATTAGAAAAAAAATCATCTTGAGTGAGGTAACCCAGACCCAGAAAGACAAACATTGTATGTCAAAACTTACTCATAAGCAAATATTAGATGAAAAGCAAAAGACAACCAGGCTACAATTCACAGACCCAGAGAAGCTAGGTAACAAGAGCACCATAAGAGGGACACATGGATTTCTCTTGGAAGGGGAAATAGATGAGATCTTTTGGGTAAACTGGGGACTGGGATGATCTTGGGTGGAGGGCAGGGAATGGGATGGGGACATGGGGAATCTGGTTGGTAGAGTTGGGAGTAGAAATGAGGGGGAGACTAATGAAGGAGATATTTTTATAGGGAGTCATTTTGGGGTTAGGTAGAAACTTGGTGCCAAAGAAACTCCCAGGAGTCCACAAGCTAAGGACCCTAGGTAAGACTGCTAGAAATAGTGCCGATGGTTACTGAACTGGCCTTCTCCTATTATCAGATTGATGACTACCCTAATTGTCATCAGAGAGCATTCATCCAGTAACTGATATAAGCAGATGGACAGATCCACAGCTGAAGACGGGGCTGTGGAAGTTCAGTTGAAGAGAAGGAGGAGTTGTATGAGCAAGGGGGTCAAGATCATGATGGGAGAACCCACAGAGATAGCTGACCTGATCTAGCTGGAGCTCAGGAACTCTGGATAGACAGGTAGGGAGTCTGTATGGGACTGACCTAGGCCTTCTGTATGTGGGTGACAATTAGAAAGCTTGGTTTGTTTGTAGAGCTCCTAGAAGTAGGATCAGGACATGTCCCTGGGACATGAGCTGCCTTTTTGGAACCTACTTCTCATGCTGGGATGCCTCACCCAGCCTTGATGCATGGGTAGGAGATTGGTCCTTCCTCAACTTGTTATGCCATGCTCTTTTGACTCCCATGGGAGCTCTGCCCCTTTCTGAATGCTGAAGGAGCAGATGGGGGAGGGTAGATGGGAAGTAGGGTAAAGAATGGGAAAACAGAAGGGATGGGTAACTGGTTGGTATGTAAAATAAATAAAAAATAATAAAAATACAAATTATTAATAAAAAATAAATTTATATAAAGGATCATTCTATGAAACTGAAAACAACACATATTTTTTAATTATGGTTAAATAGATGGTTTTAGCTTAGTTTCATTCCCTTCCTCCAGATTTACCTTACACTCATGTAAACTGAATAATATTGAGCCACAGTATATTGTCAAATGATATTCCTGTCTGTGAATGACTATGTCTCAATCATTAATTAATTATCATCTCTATGACAACCACCATATCTCTCCATTCTCAGTGCATTAAGAAGGAGAGTCTGCAGGATGAGGGGATCAGATCTTGCTCTCAAAAATAGTCAAAGAGACCCTGTGCTAGTTTGTAAGAATCTTTTTTTTTCTAATGCTTTCATGTTCTTATTCAAATAGTTGTACTATTTAAACAAATTTTATTTTTCATTGGGGTGATGAAAATCATCTGTGTTTGCTTTTTAATTAGTTTGTCCAAATTGCTGAGCCTGCTTTTGTCTTTCTTTTTGTTAATTATGAAAGAGAATCTGAAACAAATGCAAATGAAGGATGACCTACTTGAAAACTCAGCAGCTAGCCTTTAATCTAGTGGAGTTGTTGTCAACAGCAAGGAAATATAAATTCAAGTGGATTCCAGTGTGAAGTTGAAAGCATCAGGATGGATTAGTGTCATATTCTCATTCGTCTTACTTACTGAATAGTATTATAAAATGATGATGGGACAATAATGAATAAAAAAATGATAATGACAGTTCTAAAACCAACATCCTATGGTGCCTATCTGAATCTCAGCATTACTAGTAATAAATATTCATTGGCCTTTTGTCTTGTATACAGACAATAGTTATAGATATGGATGGGGTTATCTATCAGGGTTAAACTGAAATATATATTAATTCTGAGTGCCAGTACTATTTTCACTAGAGCATCCTTCTGTGTGCTAACTATCTTACTATGTGCATATTAAAATAACACTTCTGAAATGACTTCTAAAATATGTGCTCTGACCTAGAGAGGATATTAAATATGTGTTCCCTGGCCCTTGTGCTAGATTCAAATGCAACTTGAATAATGCAAACTGACATTAGAAAGTGAATCATTTCACAAAATGAGCTGTATAATTATCTTTCTATGCATCTCAAAAAGTGAAATAAAACTTAAATATTTTAGAACTAAGATTCCCAAACAGTTCTTCAGGTTAATGATCCTAGTCAGCAAATAAGAATAGGTGGACTTTCCACAGATAAACAGATTTTTAGAAGAAAATAAAACATAAATATTAGTCAAAAGAATATTCCTATGAAGACTTTTTCATTTTTGTAGATAGAAACACAGTGAATAAGAATTGAAAGGGTAAGAACAAAAACACTATGGCACAGTTTAAACTCAACAAAAATATAAAATAGCATTAAATGTCTTTAGTTTTTATAATTTTTTAGACTATGTAATAATAGTAATATAATTAGATGGGTATGATTCCAATTCTGCTGCATCCACTTTTGAGGTTTCTAAACCTCTTTTCTTATACACAAGTGATTTCTATGAGCATAAAAAATAATTAATGTACATACAGTATCATGTCTACCAGTTTGTGCAGAATAACTTTATACAATAATGATTCAATTGATGTTAATTTATCTTATGACTTGGCCTAGAATAACAAAAGTATAAAATTTAGATATAATATCTCCCATCCATCAACCATGACCATGTTCACAATCACTTTCTTCAATATTATTTCTATTCTTAAGTTAGTGTAACACAATTTACCACTACTGTTAGAATGGATGGTAAAATTATATTCATAAAAGCTACAAAATATAATACAATATATATGCAAGTGAGATAAAGATAGTTTAGAATTTGAGCAAATGCAAAACAATCTGTCATTCACTATCTTGAACACTTCTGGAGTTTGATGATATCAAATATTATTTATTTTTTCTTAAATGTCTTTTTTTGGTGGTAAGAAATACTTCATGATAGATACACTTCTGCACTTTTTGACACAGGAAATGAGCTTTCCCAACATTTATTGTCAGATTACTAAGGAATAAACATCACGCAGACACTGGTATATGAGATGGTCGGTAAGTTCCAGGCTTTAGAGCATGGCCAAGGGTTTCCTTTTATTTTATCTGTGTAGTGGTGTGTGTGTGTGTGTGTGTGTGTGTGTGTGTGTGTGTGTGTGTGTGTGTGTATGTTTGCAGGTCACATAAACGAAATGTGTGTGCAAATGTGTGCATTTGGAAGTCTGGGGTTAATTTCTGCAACTATCTGTAGTTCTTCCACATTATTCATTGGGGCAAGTACTGCCAATCAAACCTAGATTTTAGAGATATGACTAGTCTCACTAGCCAGTATGTTCTGGCAGTCTCTGCTCTCCATCTTCTGAGACTGGAATTAATGAAAGTTTTTGTAGGGTTGGTTGTCTGTGCTTCATTCACGCCTGAAGCACCACCCCTAGAAGGCAGCAGGTAACTTCCAGGTACCTCCCCCTGCTCAAGGCATGGCCTCCACAGGGACCCCTTAAGAGGGGAGATGCGAACACGCTGTGGGATGTTCTGTATGTTAAATGTGTTGCTCTGATTGGGTAATAAATAAAACACTGATTAGCCAGTAGCCAGATAAGAAGTATAGTCAGGACAAGCAGAGAAGAGAATTCTGGGAGGTGGAAAGCTGAGAAGAGAGACACTGCCAGCCGCCGCCATGACAAGCAAAATGTGAAGATGCTGGTAAGCCACGAGCCATGTGGCAAGGTACAGATTTATAAAAATGGGTTAATTTGAGATATAGGAACTAGATAACAAGAAGCCTGAGCCATTAGGCCTAACAGTTTAAATAATATAAGCGTCTGTGTGTTTATTTTATAAGTGGGCTGCGGGACTGTGGGGGCTTGGTGGGACCCAGAGAAGCTCTCCAGCTACACGAACTTGCTTGCTCTCTTGGCTACCCTGTGATCCTGGATATTAGATTGCAGACCAAGTCAGAGTTCTCCAGAGAACTGTGTTGGACTGTTCACCGTCTCTCCTGGATTCTGTAACAGATTCATTTGCTGGTTGTAAGTCAAACCAAAATAAACCTCTTTTGACTATTAGATAAACTACATGGAATTGCCTCATTAATTGCCATTTTAAGTTTCCAAGGCCTCCAACATTTGTATGGGTTCTGAAGATCCAAACTCCATTCTTCATGCTTAAAGGGAAAGATATTAACCACTGAACGATCTCCCCTCACCAAGTTTTGTTTTTTATCTTCAAGTACAAGAGATACTGAGTCTTGAAGTAAAATAATTTCCTGAACCTGATCATTCATTAAAGCTTAAAAAATGGAATTGGAAACATAAACAACAAAAATATACTTTTCTCAAATATAGCTGTGTGTGATTATTTATGCATTAAAATGTCTTATATGTATGATGGAAATGATAATTAAGCAGTACAGTTATTAATTACTAAGTTCAAATGTTTAGTCATAGCATATTAATCATCCAGTGAGTATATATAGTTGAATCATAAACAAAACAAAAAAAAAGATACATGAATATACTGGATTGTTATGTATGTAGGTAGATGATCTAATTCATAATTATACACTGTGTTAGATTTAAGTATAGAGCCTTTCAGCATCTGCAACAGTTTCTCGGGTTATTGAGAAAGAGAAAGTTTGAAAGAGTATGTTAGATTTTGAAAACTGAATGGGTTAATTATGTTTGCTTTTCTGTTTTAAATTTTTGTTGAGAATTTCATACATGAGTACACTATGTTGTGATCATTCCCTCCTTTCTAATCTGTTCCCTATCTTTCTCAACCACTATTCCATTCCAATTCCATGTCCTTGTGTAATCCACTGAGTTTACCTAGTACTACAACTATGTACATGGATAATCTTTCAGGGGCTGCATTTGCAAAGAAACCTGATTCTCCTTCTCCAAGCATTCATTACTTGCCAGTAGTTCTTTATCCTGGGTGTGGGACTTTGTGACCATCTCCCCACTCTATAATAGGAATTTGTCAAGCTTCACCTAGGACAGAGGTTATGAATGAAGATAGGGCTATTGTCAGTTTCTATGTTCAGTTTCTCCTTGTGTCTGGAAAACACTGTTGAGTTGCAGTAATCCAGTGCCTCTGGCCTTAATAAGTCCTTTATTCTGCAATGATCTCTGAGTCTAGGGAGGAAATGGTGTGATTCCCATGTCCCATTTAGGGCTAAGCACTCTTCAAACTCTTACTATCTGCACCTTGACCATTTGTGGCTAACTGTGTTAATAGTTATCTACTGCAAAAAGAAGTTTCACTGATGAGGACTGAGATATTTACAAATCTATAGGTATAACGAAATGTCTGTAGCAGTCAGTTTAATACTATGTCCATTTAGCAGCATAAGAGTTTTAAGTTCTCAAGCAGGGACTATAATTTACCTAGCCATGTGTAGACAAAATTCTAAACAGTCTTAGTAAATACTACCGTATTTCCCCTTTGCATTTTAATAAAAAAGAAAAAAGGAAAAAAGTTATAAATAATATAAGAAAAACTATATACAATAAGTACAATAACTATATACAATATATACAAGCAATAAATACCTAAACAATGTCTAGTCCATTTGCATTTGACAAACTCAGAGAAAATATTCCATTATCTATCCTATTTTGGTAAGTCCAAAATGTACCTGATTCATCTTCTTTCCTAACTTATACTACTAGCAGAACTATCTTATACTGTCTTTCAAATTTATATGGTGATATTTTATTTGTGCTGAAATGGGATTTTATTTGTATGTTAATAAATAAAGTTTGCCTGGAGATCAGAGGTCGAGCCAGGAACAGCAGTCAGGTGGTGGTAGTACATGCCCTTAATCTGATCACATGGCAGGCAGAGTCTCTGTGTGGTCAAGGACACAGCCAAGAGTGGTAACACAAACCTTTAATCTCAGTACCAACCATAGAGACCTGGAGGTCTGTATAGACAAGCAGTGACGGGGAAGTCATGTGGTTGGGATTAGAGCCAATGAGAAGGCAGAACAAAAAGGTAACAAAAAGACAAGTTAGACAGGAAGAAACTCTCTCTGGGGAATCGACAGCGGTGAGATGGTAAGATAAGGTAGTCGTGACTCTCTGATCTCTTTGGCTATGTACCTCTGTATTTGGCTCTGTGTTTCTTATTTACTAAGACTGTTTAGAATTTTGTCTACAGCCATGATATCTTGGCTCTGTTAATAATGCCATATATGAGTTCAGTCTTGGGTAATGACCTTAAGTCTAATTTGAATGTGGTTTGTTGTTCCAAAGATATTTTTTGCCACTATTACATCAGTGGTTATAACTTGCCAGGCTTGCAGGTTATTGTAGCCTACAGGATTCCCAGCAGGGTAAAAATGATGATTCCTTTTCTCTCCTGTAATAACACCTTCAAGCATAGTGAAAGCTAGCCTGTAAGGATGAAGCTTCCAATTATGTATCAGCTTGGTTTGTGTATATTCTGTGATTCAAGTATGTGGTGTCTCCAGCCATATGATTTTACTATTAAGTTCTGAAGAGTGGGAAAGAACAGTGTCAAGAGACTAAGAGTTATTTGTCATTTTGCATTTTATAGTGAACATACATTTCTTTTAAAATTAATTTCAAAGTTCAAGTACAATTATTAATACGCAGCCCTACTGATACTGTTCTATCTGGGTTCCAAAAGGATTTTTTGTTTCATTTGTGTATATATGATGTGTGTGTATGTATTTTGTATATATATATATGAGCCTTGCTCCATAATCCCACATATCTACTCTGTGATTCACCAAAAGCTCAGAAACCATTCCTATGTGCCACTGACATCTCAAGGACCATTGGGTCGGCTGGATCATATGATGCAGTAAGTAGAATAGTCTGTATAACAGCCTGGACCTGTTGAAGAGTCGCCTTCTGTTCTAAGCTCCAACTCAAAGGAAGCATTTTTCTGAGTCACTTGGTATATAGGTCTGAGTAACACACCCACATGAGGAATGTTCTCTTTCTTGCAGCCATATGGGGCCAATAAATTTTGTGCTTCTTGGTGATTGGAGGAGCCCAGTGCAATAACTTATCCTTCACTTTAGAAGGAATATTTCTGCATACCTTATAATATTGGACTCCTTGAAATTTCATGGAGGCTCATTATCTATTTCTTTCTTTGAAATACCATGATTGATCAGCCAGTACCAGAGGTCCATATAAGTTATGGTACGATGTGCCACACCGTTATGAACATTGCAATGCCTATGCCTTTCATTATGATAACAATGATCATTTTTGCCTTTGGAGATTCAGTGCTGCCACCTGGCTCCTGCTACTTCAGGTCCCAATTAAGCCCATCACATTTAATTCATTCAACCAAGCAGCAGCATTTCCAACTATAAGATTTGGCACAAGGAAAGGGTTAATGACAAACTCTACAAGTGTGCTAGTGCCTGTCTCCCATTTTGCGTCTTATAATATTAGTGAAGGGCATTTATCTTGGGCCTTCCCAATGTAGAAGACCCGGGTTTTCACAGCATACTCTCCCTCTAGCATTGCAATTTCCCTAAGATTTAAAAGCCCTTCATCAACAGTACTCCAGGGGATATCAGATATTCCCATCTCTTTCTCAGTAGGCCATCTTTTGTAAATACTTCATTCATTCTTTGGACACAAATTTGACACCTTTTAAAAAAAATATGACCCTCCACATTAAACCTATAATCTCCACTCAATGGGTACATATCAGTAAAAATATCTGATCTACTTCTATGTTCCTTTCACAATTTTCACACACTTTTAGTATCGATTTCCACACATATTCCCTAGACATCTGCTTGAATAAATTAGTAACGTATTAAGCTCTTTCATAGTGTAGCAAATCTCCTCATAGAGTACTCTTCCCACTAGGAGCCCACTTAGGCTTAAGTCTGCATATAGGTGTAGAGGCAACTCTTAATGGACCCTGGGAAACATAATTTATGTCTTAGCTGGTGTCTCCACCAGAACATCACTACTGGTTTAGTAGACAATGAAGGATTAATTTCCTCAGACAAGGATTAATTTCCCTTAGCCATTGTGAATTGGGGTACTTCTTCTGCTGAGGATAGAGAGACTACTTCCTTGGATGAAATAAAAACTTGAGAATCTGAAAGTTCAAAGTTTTCATCTCCAACAGGGTTCTCTCTTATTTCCCATCCCAAGTTACAGCATCTTACTGTTTACCAGTTAATACTCACACCTTATCTGCTGACTCCCTCTGCCCCTGGAACGTGATTTTTCTTTAATTCAATCAGTGTTGTAATAGGACTTGGGCTTGATTTTCTGCAACTTGAGATTTGTGGTTGTAACAGAAGATTCTTTTCTAGTGCAAACTTAGAAATCTTATGCTGTTTACGTGCATCTTGAACCAGTCAATTTTATCACTGAGTTGATTACTGTCCTTGTCACCATACACTGAGTTGCTGGAAGATGGTTGATTTTATTGTGGAGCTGATTCTTTTCCTTTGTCAGTTTATTCAGAGAAGCTAAGAACAACCAAACTACCTCTTCATTTTACTTATTTTTCCATAATTGTCAGAAGTTTTATATAATAAGAAACTGAATTCCTTGTTTCTCACAAGAGGCAATTCAGGATAATGAAATGCATTGTCTTAATAAGTTTGTGAAATCGTTTACATCATGGGTTTTTCAGTACTCCATGAGATTCCAGAAGAGAATTTCATAACTGCAGAGGCTTTAGTAACTGTAGATGTTGACAAATTGGAAAGCCTTTTCCATATACTTAAAAATCCATCCTTATACTTTATTCTAGAAAAACATCTGGTACCAATATCTGTATTAGTCAGAATTCCCTGGAAAAATATAACTGATAGAATATATATATTGGGTCTATATATAAACAGAATTTATTAAGTGCCTTATAGATTATGGTCATACTGTCCCCACAATGGCTGTGTCTCAATAGAACATCAAAGTAGTTGTTCAGCTACAAAGCTGAATGCCTCAACTTGTCTTAGGTATACACTAGAATCCTGAAGAAGTGGGCTCAAAACCAGTCAATGAATGAATTTGTCAGAGAGTGTGAAGGCAAACAGGCAAAAAGCTAGAGATTCCTTCTTCCATGTCCTTTGCAAAGGCTGTGACCAAAGGATACAATTCATATTTAAGATGGGTATTCACACCTCAAAGGATCCAGACTTAGGATGGATTTACTTGCTTCAGATGATTTAATTAAGAAAAAAAAATCTCTCCCAGGTTTACCTAGCTGTTTGGGGTTTCATTAATTGCAGAAGTAGTCAAGTTGACAACCAAGAATAGCCATCACATTACTCAATATGATCCTAGACAGATCTAGATTTGGTCAGCAAACTCAGATCACATTTTTTTTTTTTTTTTTTTTTTTAGTTGTTAGGAACTCTTGAGATCACATCCTTAACAAAGAAGATTTGGCAGCTGGAAACTACCACGGGATGGAATTTCAATTAAGTTCAGGGATCTGGCCACTAGTAGGTTGAGAACACCTCAGTGTATGTGGATGGCCACACATTCAGATGGAAATGGGAAGCACTAATTGGGCTCAAAGGAATTTTAGAAACAACAAAATAAGTACATGACCTGAGTGGAAGATGAGATAGATGGCACTAGGAAGAGTTGGAAGAGGGTATTGGTAGATGGATATGATCAAAGCACTCATAAAAGTATGACAATTTTCATGAATGTTTAAAAACATTGTTAAATTATACAGTATATACTTCAATAATGCTTCAATAGCTTGCATATTGTCTTTTGCAAATGCTCCACTTATTTGTGTATTTTCTTTTGCAAATACGTGGATGGATCTGAAAGACATCATTTTAAGAAACACAAAAGAGCTGCAAAAACACACATACCCAGCATTCTCACTGACAAGTGGAATCTAAACCAGTTGATCATACAGGAGTGGAGAATAGAATGGTGGTTATCATTCAGAGTTGGAGAACTAGATGAAGTAGAAGGATCAAGGAAAGCTTGTTCCATTGAACAGTTAATTGCAGAAGAAAGAGAAGTAATTCTTGAATTTCTACTTCACAGCACAGTAAATATAAAAACATACCGATATTACATATCTTTAAAAAGTAAAGGTAAAGATTTTAAATTTTTTCATCACAAGGAAATGATGAATGCTTAAAGCAATAGATATATTTACATTCATTAGACTATGATAAAATATTTACCCCCTCAAACATCCCACTGTTTATCCCATTATGTATAACATTCTGAAATCAAACAGTGTAAGAATATGCTTAGATATTAAATATGCATGCAATAGGTACATAAATATACTTGTATGTATATATTAAATGTACTCCTCTACTTATATAAGTTCAAAAGTAAACAGTCTATTAAAGGAATATAGAAATATGCAAACATTTACATATTTATTATTAAATTAGGTATTACCTTTTAATTATTAAATATACTGAATATTTATTAATAAAACATATAGTTAATATTTTATTAATTTATCTAATATTGAAATAAAAGGAAATATACATATCTTTATATTTATTCACACTAAGATGATTTTTCCATATTTATATATATGCATTGCAGTAGTTTCTTAATTTTCTTTTTATTTTTTTATTTATTTTTTTTTTTTTGGTTTTTCGAGACAGGGTTTCTCTGTGTAGCTTTGCGCCTTTCCTGGAACTCGCTTTGGAGACCAGGCTGGCCTCGAACTCACAGAGATCCTCCTGGCTCTGCCTCCCGAGTGCTGGGATTAAAGGCGTGCGCCACCACCGCCCGGCTAATTTTCTTTTTATTAAAAATAAATTCATGCTCATGAAATCCTTCTACCTTCTCTTCTGTGGGATTCCCCTGGCTATGCTTAGTGGTTGACTATGGATCTCTGCATCTGCTCTCATCAGTTGCTTTATATTGCCTCTTTGATGACAATTGGGCGAAGCTGGCCTAGATGCTTTACATATACATTTTCATTGTGTAGCTGGTTGTTATTGTGGGACTCTTAACAGTGGGAGGGGGGTGTCTCTGACTCTTTTGCCTGCTCTGGAGACCCTTTTTTTCCTACTGTTGTTTAGTATTGATAAGAGGGAATGTACCTAGATTTATTATATCTTGATATGCCATGTTTGGTTGATATCCCTGGGAGTCTTGCTCTTTTCTGTTATTTGTTTAAGGGAATCAGAGGAGGACTTGATCTGGGGGAGAGGGTAGGTCAGATGATGGGCTGGGAGGAGAGGAAAGAGGGAAAATTTCTGTCAGGATGTAATGTAAGGAAGAATAATAAAAAAGAGGAGGTGTTATTTTCTTTTTTTTTTTTTTTTTTTTTTTTTTTTTTGGTTTTTCGAGACAGGGTTTCTCTGTGTAGCTTTGCGCCTCTCCTGGAACTCACTTGGTAGCCCAGGCTGGCCTCGAACTCACAGAGATCCGCCTGGCTCTGCCTCCCGAGTGCTGGGATTAAAGGCGTGCGCCACCACTGCCCGGCTATTTTCTTACTCAATGAATCCTAAGTATAATCTCCCTTCCCTTTTCTCCTCCTTAAAGTGGAATTTTGGAGCAATTCCATGGGGTCTGTCTGATAGTCAAAGGGGTTTATTTTGAGTTAACTTATAAAAGCAAAATGGAGTTGGTTGTGGGATCCAGGAGAGGTGAGGCACATTCCAACACTGTTCTTTGGAGAACTCTGCCTTGGTCCACCTTACCAGCCTCCAGCATCCCAAGACCATGAGGTAGTCAAGAGTGTGAGCATGTATGCATTTGAGTTATTAAGGGGTCCCCCCTTGGCCATGCCCTGCGGGGGGCAGGTACCTAGCAGTTACCTGGTGCCTACTAGTAGTGGTGTTTCATGGGTAAAGCGCAGACAACCACCCCTACACCTCCCAGTTTCTCCCCAATTCCCTTCCCTCCTGACCCACTTTCTTTATGTCTATCATTAGGAAAGAACAGGATTCTAAGAGGTAACAACCAAAGATGACAAAATAAAATATAGTAAGTTGAAGCAAACACTTTCAATATAAGTTGGACACCTTAACCCAACAAGAGGAAATGAGTTCCAAGAGTAGGCACAAAAGTCAGAGACACACTCATTCTCACACTCAGGAGTTCCATAAAAATACTAAATTAAAAGCTGTAATATATACACAAAGAACCTGGTGCAGACCCTTTTAGGCATTGTAATTATTGCTTCCATCTCTGTGAGTTCATATGAACTTTACTTA
This sequence comes from Peromyscus californicus insignis, assembly GCF_007827085.1. Taxonomy (NCBI): domain Eukaryota; kingdom Metazoa; phylum Chordata; class Mammalia; order Rodentia; family Cricetidae; genus Peromyscus; species Peromyscus californicus. The sequence goes on along the minus strand of NW_026294617.1, from coordinate 54,659,207 downwards.
GTTGATAAGAGTGGCTTTTTCTCCTCAGGTTCTCTATCACCTTTGGATATTGCATTTTTTCTGCTTCCTCTTCTGCATGGTTCCCTGAACTCATAGGGGAAAGAAGTGATGGTGACCTCCCAGTTTCGACTCTATCTCCATGTAATGTCTAGCTGGGGGTCTAGATCTGTTCCCATGATCTATAGGAAGAAATTTTTCTCCTGATGACTGAATCAGGCACTGATCTGAGTATAGCAGAATATCATTAGAGGTTATTTTATTGATACTCTTTTTTAGACAATTAGTGTTTGGTTTATTATAGGTCTCTGGGCTATCTAGTTCTTGGTTCTTGGTTACCCAAACTGTGTTGGATATGGGTTACTTCTTGTGGAATGGGCCTTAAGTCAAATCACCCAAGAGTTGACTACATCCACAAGTTCAGTGCCACCATTTTCCTAGAGTATTTTACAGGAAGGACAGATTTTAGGTCAAGGTTTTGTCACTGAGTTGGTTTTTACATTTTTTTTTTTGGTAGCCTACAGAGTGCATTCTCACATCAAGAGACTAGAACATAAAGACGAATACTCCAAGTAGGCACCAGTTTACTTCTCCATGTTCAATGAGTTGTGTGGATATTGTCCTTAGCAATGTGGGCCTGCTGTCAGTTTGTTGGAGCAATGCTTTGTCTTAGCAATAGTCTAGGTAGTTTGGGGATTTCCTTGTTACCCCCTTGGCCAACAACTCAATTAAATGCAACCAAGTTCTGCTACTAGGAGCCTTGTTTTGTGACAAGAGATTGACAGTTGAGACCATATTCCCCACCATTAGACAACTTCATTAGAATCACCTTCATGTATCTTAGGAAGTTTTTTTGCTCTAGGTTTCCATATCATTCCTCAAATGTCCCTCAGTTCAGCTGTTTAACCCTACATTCTTTTGCTGTACCTTATCCCCCCACCATTTTCCCCACTGACCCTCCATTTTCTATCACCAAATGCCCTAGTCAATCTGCAATATCTACTCTATTTTACCCTCCCAGGGAGATACATGTGTCAACCCATTGACCCTTAATATTTACCTAATCTCTATGGATCTATAGATTGTAGCTTGGTTATGATTACTTGATGGCTAATATCCACTTATAAGCAAATATGTAAAATATTTATCTTTCTGGATATGGGTTATCTTGGAGTCTGCAACACATCTGTCCAAGCCCTTTCCTATCTTAGATTCTCCATTAAGAAGTCAGGTATAATTCTAATAGGTCTATGTTTATATGTTACTTTGTCTTTTTCCTTGCAGATTTTCATATTCTTTCTTTGTTTTATAAGTTCAGTGTTTTGATTATTGTATACAGAGGGGATTTTCTCTTCTGGTCCAGTCTATTTGGCATTTGGTATGCTTCTTCTACTTTAATAGGCATATTCTTTAGAAAAAAATTTCTTCAAATTTTTTTGAATACATTTTCTGGGCTTTTGATCTGGGTTACTTCTCCTTCCTCTATTCCTATTATTCTTAGGTTTGGTCTTTCATAGTGTCCCAGATTTCCTGGATGCTTTGTGTCTGAAATTTTATAGATTTAATATTTTCTTTGAACAATGCATCCAATTCTTTTATCATTTCTTTAATGCCTGAGAATCTCTCTTCTGTCTCTTATATTTTGTTAGTGAATCTTGCCTCTGTAGTTTGTGTTTAACTTCCTGAAATTTTAATTTCTAGAAATCTCTCAGTTTTGTACTTTCTTTATTGATTCTATTTTCAAGTCTTGAATAGTTTTATTGATTTCCTTCCATTACTTGTTCCTGTTTTCCTGAATTTCTTCATTTCCTGTTTAAAGATCTCTATATCTACACATGGTTGGTTTCAAGGTCTTTTTCTTATACTTCAGCAGTGTTGAAATATTCATTTCCTGTTGTGTTAGAGTTACTAGGTTCTTTTTACACTAGCATCTAGGTATCTAGGATTGGGATGATTATAGATCTAGGTGCAGATTTTTAGATTTGTCTTCATTGGGTGATTGTTTTGGTCTTAGATTTCTGTTTCCTGTCTGGATTTTCAGAGTAGGGTGGTTGTGCTTTGCCTATTATTCTAGCGTATTTGGGTGGTGTGTTCACAGGGAATGCATGCTGATGTTGGAAACGTGGATACTGGGATGATTTGGAGGATGGAAGTTTGGAAGAGAATGTCTTTGTGATCAATTCGGGAAATGGTCAGAGAAGAAAGGGAGTCCACTGCAACTTCCTTGCTAAAGATTTCCACATGATACAGGGGGGTTGGATTTCAAAAGCAATAGAGAGGTGTGGGTCTGCCTTCATCCTACATGCTTTCTTGGTTGTAGTGGCTTTTGGGTTAGCAGGGGATGCCTGATGGAGTTGGAGGGTGGACTAGAGCAAGAGTGAGGGGAAAGATGTTAGAAAAGGACATCTGTCGGTTCCACAGAAGACGGGAGCAGGATGGCGGGAAAGGCTGCCATGGGTATTCTGCTGCAGACCTGGGGATGACACTGGAGTGTCTGTTGCAATTTCAGTCCTAATTCTGTGGTAAAATAGCCTAACAAGCCTGGGCTATGGTAGTTCACACCTTTAATCTGTGCACTGGGGAGGCAAAGGTAGGTGGACCTTTGTGAGTTCAAGGCCAGCCTGGTCTACTAAAGCAAGTTCCAGGATAGCCAGGATTGTTACACAAAGAATCCTTGCCTCATAAACTAAAAAACAAACACACAAAAAAATCATGACAAAAAGCTACTTAAGAGAGAAAGGCTTACTTTGGGTCACAATCACATACTTCAGGAAAGCCCTAGCAGTAGGACCTTGAGTTAGTCAAATCATATCTACAGTGATCAGAGGAGACAAGTAAATGCGCACATGCTCATTTGACATGTTCAGTTGATTTCTCCATTTTTATGTAAGTTAGGGCCCTTCCCCAGGAAATGATGTTGTCCGCAGTGGATCAGTTCATCACACAGATATTAACTTAATCAAGGCTATACCCAACAGACATATCCATAAGCCAGTCACATCAAGCATCCCTCATTCTCAGTTAGAAGGTTATGGCTTAGAAATGGTTATAGGTTATTTGAAGTTGACAATGCTAACCATCACGTTCCACTGATTGTCTAGTTGACTCACAAATACATAAATTTTGAGCCACAACTTTCTATTTCTTGCCCTCAAAGTTTTCATGTTTATCTCTTAATGAAATAAAGGCCAATTTTTAAAAGTTCCCATAGACTTCAAAATTTCAACTCTCTGAGTGTCCAAAGTCCCTTAAACAGCTCACAGTGTTTTACCTGTGACTTCTCTAAATTAATAATTATTCTATCAATTTCTACCATATGATGGTACAGATGAATATTATTAATTAGCAAAATCATGGCATTACAAGGAATACTTAAAGGACTAATTAAATAAAAATTAAACAAAAGTACAGCAGGAGAAATATTATGTCCTGCAGCCTCCTCTCTAAATTATTGTAATTAGTCTTCTGGGCACCAAATGGCTTTGGTAGTCTTACCCCTCCAGCTCTGCCAGTTACACAGAGAGCTTCTCTCTTGGCCCTGGCTGGGTCCATGATGTACCTTCAACTCTTGGTAGATATACTGTGATCCCATCATCTCTAATATCACTGCAGCTGAGGTTTAAGTTTCACAGCAGCAAGCAGGAGTTTATCAGGGCCTCTCCATAGTTAGATACACTATGCTTATAATTATTTTTAGATTATTTGTATGTTTCCATTTGTATCTACTATTCTACTCTTTTTTTCTTTTTTGGCTTTTCGAGACAGGGTTTTTATGTGTAGCTTTGTGCCTTTCCTGGAACTCACTCTGTAGCCTAGGCTGGCCTCGAACTCACAGAGCTCCACCTGCCTCTGCCTCCCGAGTGCTGGGATTAAAGACATGCGCCACCACCGCCCGGCTTGTATCTACTATTCTAATGTTTCATGTGTTCCATTCACATTCCCCCTTTCTCTCTCTCTCTCTTTTTTGCACTCAGTTACATTTCTTTAGATGAATATTTTGTATGACTCCTATGTGTAGTTAGAGTTTTTCTGCCTGGCCCACAGTCAGGACAAATCTCTCTCACCCACCAGTCCCACAGCCACTCAGACCCAACCAAGTAAACACAGAGACTTATATTGCTTACAAACTGTATGGCCGTACCAGGCTTCTTGCTAACTGTTCTTACAGCTTAAATTAATCCATTTCTATAAATCTATACCTTGCCACGTGGCTCGTGGCTTACCGGCATCTTCACATGCTGTTTCTCATCCTGGCGGCTGGCAGTGTCTCTGACTCAGCCTTCCACTTCCCAGCTTTATTCTCCTCCTTGTCCTGCCTGTACTTCCTGCCTAGCCACTGGCCAATCAGTGTTTTATTTATTGACCAATCAGAGCACACATTTGACATACAGACCATCCCACAGCACCTATGCTATGTTTATTACTTGCTCTTACCCAAATACTAGTGAGAAAAATAGAATACACTCAGAAATGTCTAAATGTTTGTATTTACTAAAAATTATACAGCCGTTTCTATTAATTTCGTAATTTTCATAAAAGAATTCACTTTACTTCTTTAGACAAAATAATCATACTCTTTTAAACAATAGTTATTCTGATGTTTATCCAACTAATAGATGTTTCCTACAGTGTTGGATGATTTAAGATACATTTATTCAATATAAAAATTGTAAAAGATACATGTTAAAATAGTCTTATCCACATGACACAAGATCATATTGAGTTCATTCATTTAACTATTGACCATTCTCCTGAAATATAAGTTAAATATTATAGATGGAGTAACTGCCAGTTTTTGAGTACAGTTCCTAAACTCTATAGACTGTTGTATTCTTTTGTACTGCAAAACTTCTTGCCTTTCCTGTCTTCCCCATGCTTTTATTTCTTTTTTTCTGTATGATATGATTTTATTAGTTAAGTAAATACCTCCAACTATAATTATACTATTAATCATTTAGAATTATATTTAAACAAATCAAATTCCATTAAATCTTCAAGGAAAAAATATTTAACTTTTAAATGTTTATATAAAAGTCAAGAATTCCAATTCTGATAATATTCCATAAATGTATGCATTATGCATTGAGGCAACTCTCTTTTTAATTTATTTTATTAAGAAAAATTGTTATTCATTTTACATACCAATCAAAGATCCCCCTCTTCCTCCCATCCCTCCAGCCTCCCCTTCTCAACCCACCTCCCATTCCTTCCCACAAGAAGTAAGGCCTCTCATGGGAAGGTACATTTATTAGAGGCAAGTCCAAGCCCCTTCCCCTCCCTCAAGGCTGTGTGAGGTGTCCCATTATAGGTAGTGGGCTCAAAAAAGTCTGCTCATGCACCAGGGATGGATCCTGCTCCTACTTCCAGGGAGTCCCTTAAGCAGATCAAGCTACACAACTGTCTCACTATGCAGAGGGCCTAGCCCAGTCCCATGCAGGCTCCACAGCTGTTGATCCAAATTTCATGAGTTCCCACTAGTTTGGTTTGGTTGTCTCTGCAGGTTTCCCCATCATGATTTTGATTCCCTTGCTCACAGTATCCCTCTTCTCTCTCTTCAACTGGACTCTTGGAGCTTGACCTGGTATCTGGCTGTGGATCTCTGCATTTACTTCCATCCATTACTAGAGAAAAGCTCTATAATGACAGTTAGGATATTCACCAATCTGATCACTGGGGTAAGTCAGTTCAATTCAGGCATCCTCTGCACTCTTTCTAGTAGTCTAAGCTGGGGTCATCCTTGGGGATTCCTGGGAACTTTCCTAGCACCCAGTTTCTCTCTATCCCCAGAATGTCTCCCTCTATCATGGTATCCCTTTCATTGCGTTCCCACTCCATCCCTGCTCCAGCTCTACCATCCAGTTCCCTTGTGTTCTCATCCACCTTCCCCTATCCTCCATTGCCCACCACTCATCCTCAGTTTACTCATGGAGAGCTCATCTCTTTTCCCTTCCCAGGCTAATCCATATGTCCCTCTTAGGGTCCTTATTGTTGGTCAGTGACTCTGGAGCTGTAGGTTGTAGTCTGGTTATCCTTTGCTTTACATCTAGTATCCACTTATGAGTGATTATATACCATGTTCATCCTTCTGAGCTTGGGTTACCTTACTCAAGATGATATTTTCTAGTTCCATCCATTTGCCTACAAACCTCATGATGTCATTGTTTTTCTATGCTGAGTAGTACTCCATTGTTTATATGTACCATATTTTCTTAATCCATTCTTCAATTGAGGGGCATCTAGGTTGTTTCCATGTTCTGGCTATTACAAATAATGCTGCTATGAACATAGTTGAGCATGTGTCCTTGTGGTATGATTGAGCATTCCTTGGGTATATGCCCAAGAGTGGTATAGCTTGGTCTTGAGGAAGATTGATTCTCAATTTTCTGAGAAACTACCATATTGATTTCCAAAGCAGCTATATAAGTTTGCACTCTCACCAACAGTGGAGGAGTGTTCCCCTTGCTCCATATATTCTCCAACATAAGCTGTCTTCAGTGGTTTTGATCTTAGCCATTCTGACAGGTGTAAGATGGTATCTCAGTGTCATTTTGATTTGCATTTCCCTGTTGACTAAGGATGTTGAGCAGTTCCTTAAATGTCTTTCATCCATTTGAGATTCTTTTGTCGAGAATTCTCTGTTTAGCTCTGTAGCCCCATTTTTTAAGTGAATTGTTCGTTATTTTGATGTCTAGGTTCTTGAGTTCTCCATATGTTTTGGAGATCACCCCTCTGTCAGATGTGGGGTTGGTGAAGAACTTTTCACATTCTGTAGGCTGCCATTCTGTCTTATTTACTGTGTCTTTTGTCTTAGAGAAGCTTCTCAGGTTCAGGAGGTCCCATTTATTAATTGTTGCTCTCAGTGTCTGTGCTACTTGTGTTATATTTAGGAAGTAGTCTCCTGTGCCAATGCCATAAGACTACTTCCTACTTTCTCTTCTATCTGGTTCAGTGTAACTGGTTTTACACTAAGGTCTTCGATCCACTTGGACTTGAGTTTTGTGCATGGTGACAAATATGCATCTACTTGCAATCTTCTACATGTTGATGTCCAGTTATGCTAGCACCATTTGTTGAAGATGCTTTCTTTTTTTCTATTGTACAGTTTTGGCTTATTTGTCAAAAATCAGGTGTTCCTAGGTGTGTGGGTTAATGTCAGGGTCTTTGATTCAATTCCATTGGTTTACAATAGCAGTTTTTATTCCAATACCAAGCTGTTTTTATTACTATAGCTCTATAATAGAGCTTGAGGTCAGGGATGATGATGCCTCCAGAGGTGGCTTTATTGTACAGGATTGTTTTTGCTATCTTGGACTTTTTTGTTTGTTTGTTTTTATAAATGAAGTTGAGTATTGTTTTTTCAAGTTCTGTGAAGAATTGTGTTGGGATTTTGATGGGGATTGCATTGAATCTGTAGTTTGCTTTTGATAAGATTGCCATTTTTACTATGGTATTCCTGTCAATTCATGAACATGGGAGATCTTTCCATTTTCTGATGTCTTCTTTAATTTCTTTCTTCAGAGACATAAAGTTCTTGCCATACAAGTCTTTCACTTGCTTAGTTAGAGTTATCTCAAGGTATTTTATATTATTTGTGGCTATTGTAAAGGGTGATGTTTCTCTGATTTCTTTCTCAGCCAATTTATCATTTGTATATAGGAGGGCTACTGATTTTTTGAGTTAATCTTGTATCCTGCCATATTACCGAAGGTTTTTATCCGGAGTTCCCTGGTAGAATTTTTGGGGTCACTTATGTATACTATCATATCATCTGCAAAGATGATATCCAAAGATGCCAATCAAGTATATTTTTGGCCCAAAGTGGCACTCTGATCTCCTTGGGAAGGGAAAATAGAAGAGATGTCATGAATGTACAGGGGACAGGTGGGGATGGGAACATGAGGGATCAAGCTGGGGTCAGGTGTGGGGGAAAGTACTGAAAATGTCAACTGGAAAGGGGGGCATTTCAGGATCAGGTCGAAACCTGGTGCAAGAGAATTTCCCAGGAATATGCAAGGATGAACTCAGCTAAAACTCCTAGCAGTTTTGGATATGTATCCTGAACTGGTCATCTCCTGTGACCAGGAAAGACTTACAGTAGAAGGATTGGGACACCAACCCAACCACATAACTTTTGACCTACAGTCTGTCCTGCCTAGGGAATGTGCTTGGGTAAGGGTGGTACAAAGATTGTGGGAGTGGCAAACCAATGACTAGTCCAGCCTGAGACCCATGACATGAGAGTGAGTCTACCTCTGATGCTGCCTGAAGAATCAGGACCCAAAGACTGGATGACCCAGAGACCTAGTATAGAACCAAACTTGACTGGAGGAAAAAAATGTCAATGTAATGATGTCTAATGATATTCTGCTATTCTCATGGATTGGTACCTTCAGATAGGCTTCATCTAGCAACTTGCAAAAACAGATGCAAAGACCCACAGTCAAACATTAGTCCAAGCTTGGGACTCTTGCTGAAGAGTGGGAGGAAGGATTGAAGAAGACAAAGGAGTCAAGGTCATCACAAGAAAACCCACAGAATGAACTAATGTGGGCTCATAGGATCTCACAGAGTCTGAACCAACAACTAATGAGCCTGCATGGGACTGACCTAGGCACTCTTCATATATGTGACAGCTGTGTAGCTTAGTCTTCTTGTGGGATTCTCAACAGTGGGAGGAGGGGGGCTCTTTCTGACTCCTTTATTGGCTTTGGGGGCCCTATTCCTCATACTGGATGGCCTTGTCCAGCTTTAATACAAGTAAGGTGCTTAGTCTTACTGCAAATTGATATGCCATTTTTTTTCTATATCCATAGAAGGCCTGCCCTTTTCTGAACAGAAAAGAGGAGGAGTGGGTTGGGGTGGGGTATAAATGAAGTGAGGGAGAGGAGAGAGGCAAAACTGGGGTCAGGATGTAAAATAAAAAAATAAACAGAGTTTAAAGTAATACTGTTTCTAGATTTTAGTTTACTTAAATTTCGTTGCTTAAGTAAATTTCAAGAAAAAGGCTAGAAAAAATGATCAAATTAACACAGCTAGTGCAATATTTTGATTAAAATACAAAATAGTTGTAATAATGGAAATGTAAATATTACTTATACAATGGCAGCCCAGCCTACCTTAACAGACAAGCAACCTAAGAGCTGAGTGGCTCCTTTAGCATTTAACAGACTGTATTAGTCAGGGTTGTCTAGAGGAACAGGACTGACAGAATTAATTAATTAAGGACTTGGATTATGAAATGATCCAGGTAGTCCAAAAGTGGCTGTCTTACTTTAAAGAGTCCAAGAACCTGATAGTTCCTCAGTCTGTGAGACTGTTTGTCTCTGCAGTTCCAATATGTCACTTACCCTGTGGAGGATTCCTGTAGAGCTGCTGGTCATCAGGAGCTTAAAAGCAGTGGAGACGGAAAACCACAGCAACAGACCAAGATGGAGTTGACAGCAGCAGTGAAGGAAGGCATTCTAAGAGCAAAGCTTCCTGCCTCTGCTCTCTAGTATCTCTGCGGCCATTTTAAATAATCCAATGAAAACAATTCTTTAAAAGAGTGCACAACTTCTTATTGTTTCGTTAATTCCAAATCAAATCAAGTTCTTAACCAAGATTTTCCATCACAGGGATTTTGGGATTGCTTTAGTAATCCCTGAAGACTATGGATTTCCATTAAATTTTTATCCTTATTAATAAATAAGATTCAAACTAAAAATTAATTTTAAAATAGTTTATATTTAAGAGAAAAAAGTGGTTTTTCCCATCGTGATCTTGACCCACCCCACCTTGTTCCTGTAATTCTTTCTCCCTCTCTTCAACTGAACTCTAGGATCTTGGCCAAGCACTTGGCTGTGAATCTCTGCATCTGCTTCCATCTGTCACTAGATGTCGGTTCTATGATGACAATTAGAGTAGGCACCAATCTCAGTGCAGGGGAAGGCTAGTTCAAGCACCCACTCCACCATTGTTGAGTCTTAGCTAGGGACAATCTTGTGATTTCCTCGGGTTTTCCCTAGCTGCAGATTTCTCCCTATCCCCTTATGGTACTTTCTGTCAAGATATCTTTTTCATTGTTCTCCCTCTCTATCTCTCACCCAACTGGATCATCTAGAGCCCTGATGTTCTCACCTCCCATCCCCTCCCCTCCGTTCATGATGGGAAAACCCACAGTGATAGCTGACCCGAGCTAGTGGGAGTTTATGGACTCTGGACTGACAGCTGGGGAACCTGCCTGTGACCATTCTATGCCCTCTGAATGTGGGTGAAAGTTGTGTGGCTTGATGTGTTTGTGGGTCCCCAGGCAATGGGACCAGGACTTATCCTGGGTACAGAAATTGGCATTTTAGAGCCTGTTCCCTATGGTGCTATGCCTTACTCAGCCTTGATGCAACAGGGGAGGGGCTAGGTCTGGCCCCAACTTGGTATGCCAGTCTATGTGGACTACCCAAGGGAGGCCTTACCCTCTATGAGGAGAGGATGGTGGTGGGATGTGGAGAGATGGGGGGCAGGGAGCAGAAGAAGGAGGGGGAGGTGGAACAGGAGTTGGTATGTGAAAGGAAAGAAAAAATTTTAAATTAAAAAAATTTTAAAAAAAGAAAAGAAGTGTTTTATTTAATTGGATAATTTCCCAAGGATGTCCTTGTTACATAGCATGCTTATAACTTATTCTTACTAGAATTAATTTGTTCCACCTGTGTTTGTGTGTCCTCTGCTAAATACACAGTTCATTTTGCAGACTGTGATGTAAAAAATAAATATGCGCTCAGGATTTGTAACATAGCCTATGTGTTCTTAATGTGACCTCAGAAACCACAGATAAGTAACTATCTGGTCCTCATTTTGCTGTGTTTTGTTTCAGAATGCAATATTTTGCATTATTCAATCTAAAACATTTTTAAAACCAATAAATTATGGTTACTGGATATCCATATGTTAAATTGCACAATGACTTAGTTTTTTAAACATATTAATATTTAATTTAAACAATTTCTTGCAAAATATTTTGATTAGACTTTTTAACCTCCTCCATGTCCTCTCAGATGCCCCTCATCTTTATCCAACCAAGCACATTACTACCTCTCCAAAAAAAATCAAATACAAAACAAAATGAAAAATCAAAACAAATATAAGAATTCAATAAGACAAAATAAAATAAAAATAAGATTAAAAAAACAAAAAGCACACAAAAATATGGAGTCCACTTTGTATTGGCCAACTACTTCTTGGTCTGGGGCCTGCCATAGAATATGGTTAATATACACAATGACACTTCATTGGAGAATATTAATTTCATCTTTCCCAGCAGGTATCAATTACACATAGCTTCTTATTTAGCGGTAGGATTTTGTGACACTTCTCTTCTTTCAGTTCTGGGATTTTGTCTGGTTTGAGCCTGTTCAGGTTTTGTGCATGCTGTCTCAGTCTCTGTGAGTTCATATGTATATCAGTCTTTTTCTATATGGAAGGTCCTGTTTCCTGAAACCATCAACTCCCTATAACTCTTACATGTTTCCTCTTGAACATAGATCCCTGAGTCTTAAGGGTAGGGGTTTGATGAAGACATCCCAGTTAATGCTAAGTACTCCAAAGTCTTTCATTCTCTTCATTGTCCAGTTGTCTCAGTGTTGTTTACTTGACAAAATTAGTTTTGATATTATTGATTTTAGACACCTATTTGGATTAAGATTATATACATATTTTTTTTTCTTAAGGACATTTCCCATTGAATGTAAAAAACTGCCTAAGAGTCAGCTTTCATTTTTAGCTGACAGATTTTTAGAATTTATGTGCAAACAGTTGAAAGTAACTAAAATTAAGGAAGAAAAACATATACCACTTGTACAAATGGTTACTCTTTATAAGAGTAAAATCACTGATATGAATACTAGAAACTTATAATAATTTGGAAGATATACACATCGCAAAATGAAACCAAAACCAAAACCAAACAGAACAAAATGAAGACTCTCAGTATTTCAAATGAACGAAGGAAAGATAGTCCCTAGCTTGTTTTAAAGAGACATTTTATTCATTCAAATGAGGAGAATTTGTCATTACAAATGGTCAGAAGAGAAGGAAGAAATCAACTGAAGGTCTATTAGAAATGATGGAAAATATGTACGTATTAAGCAAGTCTGTTTCTAAAATGTGTGAAAGAGCTATAGCCTATGCTATAAAATGTTTTATTATAAATTTTTAGACATCTATTCTCAAATTTGTATTTATTTAATGTGTTCATTTGAAATTTGTTTCTTATTCAAAAATGAGTCCTTAAGCAAATAAAACAAGTGATTCTTAATTTATTTATCAGTTATTACTCTTAATGCAGTGTTAAATTTTTACATTAGGAACAACATTAAATTGCCATTTAAATTGGTAAATTGAGTTATGATGAGTATGTCTCATTGACAAATTTGATGTTATCTTAAATACTTATGAACAATGATAAGTGTCATAAATTAAAAAATTACATTCACAACAGCACAAGAACACAGCCCACAGAATGACCTAACTCCCAGAGACTGGAGCAAAAATCAGGGAGCCTGTATGATTCTGCCATAGGTCCTCTACATATATACTAGGTTGTGTGGCTCAGTGTTCTTGTGGGACTCCTATTACCGGAAACTTGGGCTGTCTCTTTTGCCTGCATTTGAGACTCTTTCCCTCCCACCAGGTTGTGATGTCCAGCCTTACCACGAGGATATGTGCCTAGTCTTGTTGTAACTTGTTATGCCGTGTTTGGTTGATGTCCCTGAGAGGCCTGCTCTTTTCTGAAGAGAAACATAGGAGTGGATCTGAAGGAAAGGGGTAAAGCAGCTTCTTTTTTTGTTTTGCTCTGTTTTATTAAAAAAAAAAAAAAAAAAAAAAGTCGGGAGTCAGATATTAGGCTAAAACCTGAGAGTCAGAGAAAACAAACGGCAACCTCTACTCTCCGTGATTCCCCCTGGAAAAGGGCAGCACATCTCCACTGGCCCCTCCTTATTCCTCTTTTGTGTTGTCTATCTCCTCTGAGTCCACCAGAACACTCTATGGTCTACTCCATCCAGCAATTTGAATGTGTATGCTGCCCTCCAAACCAAGGTCTGACTCCATTGGTGGTCATAGAGCAACAACACAAAAAATCTCCCACAAGGGGGTGGTCAGAAAGTGGGAGAAGAGGAGGGAGGGAAACTGAGGTCAGGATGTAATAGATGAGAGAAAAATTAATTAAGTGATTGAGACTTTAGATGCTATGTCTGCTAAAATATAATACAGAGATGGGATAATGGTGACATTTCAAAAATTTGTTTTTGATTTACTTTCTTTGCAGTCAAATGTTTGGGAACTTTTTATTCCTGTTGAAGCCACAGACATAGAATTAAGCACAATAGGTGTTTGACTTGATTTAAAGCAGCTCTAAAATTTCATTGCAGTGTCATTCTCTACAATGAGGATACAGAAATGAATAATCATTTTAGTTTTTATCAGTCTGATTTTTATGTTGCAAGAAAATAAATGTGACATGAAAATAAGTGCTTGTAGTGATTCATTTTTTATAACAGTCTCTAATTCTGTCAGACAACCCATGTGGTATGGCATTGACCATATGTTACATTTTGCATAAAATAAAGATATCGCAATAGGAAATAAGGACTCATAATGAAAGTAAAGTAGCACATGTGAACTTTCTAAGGGAAAACAGCCTAGCTTAAATATAAGAATCAGAGACAATTTGACTTCTGAAAAAGATGTGCCATTATTCATATATGTACACAATAGGCACATGTCTATATTTGTATATGCATATGTATATATATATATATATGCTTTTTTCCTTTATGAAAGACAGATGGAGTATATTTATATTTACTTCATTATGCATAATGAAGAAAAACTAATTACAATGCCATAAGTAGACTAATATTAATACTATCAACAAGTTCTAGAAAAAACAATCCAAAGTAATAAAGTACTATTCTATATTCTAGATATTGAAGGTATTTTTCCAGTTTGAAAAAATAAAATTTAATAAATGTCCAAGTTTGTATATTATCAAGAAGAAAGTATGTGAACTACAAAAGTACTACTGGGGAGTGATAATCAGTAGCTCAAGTATCAAATGAGATAGTGTTTTAAATTCTGTTAGGAGAACTCATTCATCAATACTGCTGCAATTCATTGTGTGTTATAGATTTGTTTGAAGAAAATAAAGAAAAGATTTGATATACATTCAACTGTGGAGTGACTTCGTATTGCAAATGAATGGGATGCACTTCTGGCATCCTAATGTGCCTGGGCTGATGGGCTCTTCTGTTGTTCAATGTGTCAAAAGCAATAAAATCAGCTAGCAAGCAATGCTTTAGCAACTGAGCACTGTGTGCGTTCTGGTCATTATGGCAGTGGGAACACTCAGTTGGGAAAATGGTATATAAATAACTGATAAAATGAACAAAATCTGATTAATCCTTACTGGCCAAAGCCTATTTTTTGGTATCCACTTGTTCTTGAAAGGATTTATGCTTCTAAGAAATTGAATGCAGTAGCATGATTCTAGCTCTATTCTGATAGCACAAAAAGACTTCTTAGAAATGGTTGCTTTAGAAATGAGTTCTGGAAGTCAGAATAGATATTTTTTGTATTTTAAGTATTCTCTTTATTTCCATTGCCATAACTATGAAAATATTTTATAATATTTTCCTGAAATGTAGATCTTTGATTTAAAAAAAATTAATTGGTGTTAATGCTTTTTTTATGATATCCTTTGAGCATATACTCTGATATTACTTTACTATATTTTATTTCATCATATAAAACATAACTTGTTCCTCTTACTCTCTGTGTCTTTTTGTCTCTGTCTCTGTATTTCTCTGCCTTGCTCTCTCCTGCTCTGTGGATATACATCTTTCCAAACAATCTAGTAATATAAAAATACTAAATACTAGCTGGGAAGTGGTGTCTGATGACTTTTATCCCAGCACTCAAGAGGCAGCGACAGACAGATTTCTGTGAGTTTGAGACCATCCTAGTCTGCAGAGCAAGTTCCAGGACAGCCAGGGCTTTGGAGAAAAACCTTGTCTTGAAAAAACAAACAAACAAAACATAAAAACGCATCCTCATAGCAATGTTATATAATAAGGTACTTATACACATGCACTTGTTAGGCAGAGAAGTATTAGCATGCTTTATAAACAAGTGTGGTATCTCTATTAATTGTTTACAGAGAAATTAGTTTATATGCCATCAAAAGGACAGTTGTCTACATCAAATATGATATATTTTAGATGTTTATTTCTGTCTCCTGGTGAATAACCAAAGCATGTGATTAGGTTATAGTTTTCTATGATTTGTGTCTTTTTCTAGAAAGGGAGACTCTACCTTCTGATAAACAGTATTACTTGGCTTCTGAGATAATCAACTTAGATTCTTAAACATGCAAGTCTTGAATTACATATATATATATATGTATACATATATAAAGATAAACATTAGATCTTATAAAAAGTCATCATTTACTTAAAACATGATGGTAAACATGTTTTTGTGTTTTAATAATTCTATTCAGATGTCTAACAGCATGGTAATCACTTTCCTATTACAGGTTTCCAATATTTGAGACTATACAACGAAAAATACTAATCTATATTTGCAATTATTATTCTAATGTTTCTCAGCTGCTTAATGATATTATACTATTATTTTTTTTGATATTATAGTTATAACAATATATTAATGACATATTGATTATTAATAAAAACAATTATTTGTATTTTCCTACTATGAATATAGGAAAATTTACTGTAGTCCAATGTCCATGGTTTGGTCTGTATTTTTGTTTAGTGGTACTGTTTGAGAGAACCAAATGTTGAATATACATTCTGGCCTCTGCAGCCATTCTTCAAGACAGATATGCTGTAGACTGAGAATAATACTGTGGATATAGCTCTGTATGCTGTGAATGTGTTGCTGATTGGTTGATAAATAAAACGTGATTGGCCAGTAGGCAGGCAGGAAGTATAGGCAGGATAAACAGACAAGAATTTTGGGTAGAGGAAGGCTGAGTCAAGAGACACCAGTCCTCCTTCCAGGAAGCAGCATGTAATGGCACACAGATAAAGCCACAGAACATGTGGAAACATATAGATTTAAAAAAATGGGCTGAGTTTAAATGTAAAAGGTAGTCAGTAGTAAGCCTGAGCTAATGGCCAAACAGTTTTAACTAATATAAGCCTCTGTGTGTTCACTTGGGTCTGAGTGGCTGCAGACCAGGCGGGACACTGAGTAAGGTGAAACCTGACTGAGGACTAAATCCTAGGACTGCTACTGGGTCACTGCAGGTCATTCATGCCAACTGCAGTGTACACAGGAACCAAAAACCCACCAAAATTTGCTTTATAGTAGAAAATCAATTTTAACAGACTTGAATTTCATGAATTAAGCATAGAGGTATGTGGAGGACAGGCCCAACCTCTAGAGAACTATTTGTTCCAGTGGGGGCACTACGTCCTCGAAGAAAGGTGTTTTCTCTGTGAGTCATAATGCCATTGATGAACAGACTAATTAATATCAGGCTGCCTACATCATACTACAGTGTTTGGGAAAGGTTCAGAAAGCTGAAAACCTGGTCCTTGCTATGCAGATTAAAATTTAAAAAGCCCCAGGAACTCCTCACAGTGTAGAAGCTTTTGGCTTCCCTGATGACTATGGACCTCCAACATGCTTCCATTGCTTTCTTCCTCTGTCAGTTGGAGGCACCAGTTACCATCTCTTATGCAGAACACTATCAAATCCTGAACAAACCAGTGGATATGGTCAGATAACAGCCTTGTATATCTTGGGAAGAAACTATCATTCCTTCATGGAACTCCATGCATTTTACCTAGTACTATTTTAGCAGTGGGAGCAAAACACTTTTCTAGTACCATTTCCCAGTCCTGTATCTGTCTTTATGGTCCCTCATCCCAATATCTGTGCCAACTGACTAAGCAGTAAATGAGTTGGGCAAAGTAAAATTCATAAAATAGATACATACCTCTTAGCTGGACTGCAGGTTCATGTCCTGGTCTGCCTCCAAATCTGGGAGATTTCTCTATATTTAGTGTTTTATCAAACTAATAGTTGAAGCTAACAAGCAAAGTGTGTAACTCCTCCCCATAATCCTCACATATTAATCTGCTGTGGGATGGTCTGTATGTCAAATTACTCTGATTGGTCAATAAATAAAACACTGATTGGCCAGTGGCTAGGCAGGAAGTATAGGCGGGGCTAACAGAGAGGAGAAAAGAAAGAACAGGAAGGCGAAAGGAGTCATTGCCAGCCATCGCCATGACAAGCAGCATGTGAAGATGCAGGTAAGCCACGAGCCACGTGGCAAGGTATAGATTTATGGAAATGGATTAATTTAAGCTGTAAGAACAGTTAGCAAGAAGTCTGCCACGGCCATACAGTTTGTAAGCAATATAACTCTCTGTGTTTACTTGGTTGGGTCTGAAGGGCTGTGGGACTGGCGGGTGACAGAGATTTGTCCTGACTGTGGGCAAGGTAGGAAAACTCTAGCTACAAATGGTGCCCAACGTGTTGGCAAGAGTTTCTCCTAAAACCTGAGTAAAAAGATTCTAAAATGGAGCTAAAAACAGTTCCTATTTGTCTCTTTCAAGCTAGGGGCAGCCTGTGTGTTTGAGCTACTGTGGTGGGTTCCTGGCATGTGCACTTGACCTGCAGTTTGGCGGGAATGAGGCCTCTGCAAGTGGCATATTAAGCTGTGTTGTGGATTTTGCCTTTGCTAGTACAAACCAAAAAAAGAGGTTTCTGAGCTACACGCTGCTTGGATAAAAGCATAGACCCAAGATGGCTCCCAGAGCTGGTGGTAAACATACCACCGCCATGTTGAAAAGCTGAAGTGGGCAGAGCCAGCAGCCACAGTACCCTTTCAGTCTTAAAATGCTGCAGTTTAAAGCAGTAGGTTCAAGGTAATATAAAAAATAAGCCACGTAAAGATGGCTACCACACAGAGAACCATAACATCCAGAACCATTTCAAGGCAACTGGCTCAGACAATACACCCTCACGGACTACTCCATAATCCTAACAATTTCTTTGTGTCCCCATAAGATACAGTGCCCCCGTCCAGCAGGAAGTAGTAAGAGAAGCTATGCCCAAATTCCCAAATATACCAAGCTGGCTTTGGAAATGTGTAAAAGTTAAAACCTTCCTCTTTAAAAAAAAAAAAAAAAAAAGAACAGGGGAAGTGCTGTGGGATGGTCTGTATGTCAAATTACTCTGATTAGTCAATAAATAAAACACTGATTGGCCAGTGGCTAGGCAGGAAGTATAGGCGGGACTAACAGAGAGGAGAAAAGAAAGAACAGGAAGGTGGAAGGAGTCACTGCCAGCCACCACCATGACAAGCAGCATGTGAAGATGCAGGTAAGCCACGAGCCACGTGGCAAGGTATAGATTTATGGAAATGGATTAATTTAAGTTGTGAGAACAGTTAGCAAGAACCTGCCACAGCCATACAGTTTGTAAGCAATATAAGTCTCTGTGTTTACTTGGTTGGTTCTGAGTGGCTGTGGGACTGGCAGGTGACAGAGATTTGTTCTGACTGTGGGCAAGCCAGGAAAACTCTAGCTACATTAATCATTTAAATAATGTACAGAATCAGAGACTTGAGGAGAAGGCATGTGGAAAATTATATAAAAAACAAACATTGAATCTAATAACAATCTCCCCAGCTTTTCCTGCCTGCATTATACAGATGCAATGACAATTTGTGCTATTTCTTCTCATTCACATATGTAAACAAGAGTAACTATCATGCTTAGGATTTAACTCCTTTTCAGGAAGACTTGATGAAATATATCCTCAAATTTGGTTTTTACCTCTAATCAAGTGTGCAACTACCCATAAAAAATGGGTTTACACGCAGTCAATGCTCTTTATTAGAGTCCCAGGCTATCCTTGAGATTATTATGGAAGTATTAGCGAGTCAAAATTATCCTTCAAAAAATGAAGAAGTATTTGCACACTGGGAATAAGGAGTATGGACGTAACAGATCCTGCACTTACCCTCTTACATCCTGGGGTAGGAGTGAAAGCTGTTCTTATTTCACAGCTCTGAAATTATACTATATGCAAACACATTCACCATTTCCCAATGTTCTTTTCTCACTAAACTGTATATTGACTGAGCTATGGGAATATGAGGGGCGGTAGAGATGGGGAAGAGGTAAACAGCATTTTTTCTTGAGAGGACTTGTTTTTGTTTGTCAGCAATCACATGGCAGCTCAAAACTGTCTATAACCCCTGTTGAGGGTTATCCTATACTCTTTTTCTGTCCTTTATGGGCACAGAGTACACATGTGGGACACAAACATACATTCATGTAGGAAAATAACCCATACACATCAAATAAATAAATCTAAAAAAAATTAAATAAAAGAGTTTACTCATTGGGATTTATCTGACTTCTCTTGGCCCTTCTTATTTAAAATTTCTCATTACTCTCTCAGTTGTGCTATCTCTAAATTATGTCAGTGTTTTTTAAAAGACAGATTCCAGTAACTCAAATGATACATGCCAACTTTGATGTACATGAGAAGACTATGCTGAGACTGACTGTCATAGAGATTTGAGCATAAAATAATAATGTCTATAAACCTATGTCTATTGCTGAAGAATGTAATGTAGAAATTTCTATCATAGACAAAAGATTACTTACAAGAGAGTCCAGAGAAGCCAGATGTATGATCTAATTGTTCCTCTCTTCCAGGGCTGCCTGATGCATACTTTTCCAAAGTTAGACCCCTAAGGTACATTTATACCTCAAACCAGAAAGCACAAAATGGGGATCTACTAAAGGACTTCTGATGACTAATTTGGTATGTTTTGCATATCCTACTGACTCTAAATGTCAGTAGGGACCAGGTGGTTTGGAGATCAGGTGTCAATCATCATTTTCATTCTTATCAGTCAACATGCAGGCCCATTATTTCAGAGATTCCTCTAATTCTAGACACCTAGATCAATCATGGAGGACTATTAAGCGATATGTTGCTTTTGCAAGGACAAAGTTTTTCTATTCTTCAGTAACATTGCCAAATGATACAGAGAAATACTGAGATGTTGAAATAAATGTATTTTTATAAATAAGAAACGTGAATTTCTTTGTACAAACTCTTTCAACATGAGTTCAACTAAGTTTCACCTTAGTATATTTATACCTTAACATTCAATGGAAGCTTATGAATATTTAAATAATGTGAAACTATGCCAGTGTTCTGGAAAGAAAAGATGGCATAGAGGAATAAAACAATTAGGGATAATTTAATAGAGATGACTTTAAATGGTGGCTGGTTCATTCTGCAGAAGATGTTACAAGCATAAAAATATTAATATGCAAGTTTAAGCATCTTAGGAGGCAATATGCTTAGAAATAGCAAGAAGTGTGTATTTCAAAGATAAATAATAGAACATTCAAGAGGTATGAATTGTGATGGAGCCCAAAGATGGCAGCACAAAGAGATTCAAAGAAGTGTGATGAATAAGCTTTGCTTACCTCTTTTCCTAATGTGACTATTTTGTCTAAAGCAAACAAAAAGCCATTAAGTCACTTTTTCCCCATGTTTTGGTGACAGAGAGTAGGAGGAAAGATGCAAAATTTCAGGATAGGAAATATCCAATGTCGTATTAGGAACAGGTAAGCACATGTCACATCTCATCATGCATTCATTTCTGCCAATCTGTGGGTCAGTATTGAATGTTTTATGCCCATTAAGAAAGAGAATGAGTTTGTGAGTCAGAAGAGGGTGTCACGGTCTCCATGGCTGCATTTATGGATGATTGTGAGCTACCAAATGAATACTGGTAATTGAACACAGGCTCCCTGCAAGAGTAACAAGTGCTCTTAATTATTGAGTCATTTCCACAGCCCACCAACACAGGCAATTTAAGCCTAAAATCTTCTTTTCTGCTTATCTGGAGTTGTATTTTACTCCCAGTCAATATAGGATGTAGAAGAGATACAGGAGAGAAAACACTCACTGTGCCCACGAATACATCAGTCAATACATTAAATTTTTTCTATTGTAAAAATAGCTAACTTCGTTTTTAATCTTACTTTAATTATTCACTATTTACATCAGGTATGATTTTTCCAAAATTCTTAAGGTGTTTAATTTTTATTTCACAGCCATGTTCATGCTAGACCTGGGCCATAGGAATGAGTTATATACTAGCCCTCAATAGGTTTAAGGCTTAAAGTTTAAGGTTTAAGATTTAAGTTAAGTATACATACTGAGGGTTATAGACATAGAAAATAATCTAAATTTAGGCTAATCTTTTGTATAATTTGACAAGTAAGAGTATTTAAGCTTCAGAATATTAACTCAGTTATTAATGTTTCATTGATTGGTTATCCAATTCATTACTCAATTTATACACAAACTGATTGTATGCCTTACTTCTATGGTTTGATGCAATTAATAAATCAGCAGACAACTACTGGCCACATTACATAAATACTGACTTATTTTGAAGTTATCTAGTACTAAAATATCTGGTGTTTTTGAAATATCTGGTTCTAGAACACAGATATTTCAAAAATTCTTACAGAATACACCATTGACTATTGCTCTGAATTAACTAAGAACAAGAGAATATTTTTATTATAATTTGTTGAATTAATACAGAAAATCAAATAGCTGAGTATTTGAATTCCATAGGAATTTCTATAACCTTAAATTAACCTAAAATATACCTCACAATCACTATGTTTTACTTATAAAGTGGTTGCTGGAACAATTTCCTGTGAAATGAAATATGTCAGATAAAAATTTCATAATAATTCCCTATAAAATTTATATTTGGTTTCTTTTTAAATTAAAATTTAAAGTTCATCCCACATAAATTTAAAAAAAAAATATCCATTTATAAAACATCCAGGAAGTGTGGGACACTATCAAAAGACCAAACCTGCAAATAATAGGAAGAGGGGAAAGAGAAGAAACCCAGGTCAAGTCACAGAACATATTTCCAACAAAATCATAGAACAAACTTTTCCTAACCTAAAGAAGGAGATTCCCATCATGATACAAGAAGCATACAGAACAGGAAAGAGACTGGACCAGAAAAGAAATCTTCCCTGGCACATAATGATCAAGATACTAAATGTAAAGACAACGGAAAGAATATTAAAAGCTGAAAGGGAAAAAAAAAGTGAAATAATAAAGGCAGATCCACTTTATTGAAAAATCTGACTTTTTCAATAAAGAATCTAAAAGTCAGAATGACAAGTGTCAGTGTTCTACAAATTATAAGAGACTACAGATTTCTGCCAAGACTACCACATCAAACAAAAATTCATTCAGAAAAGATGGATTTTTTAAAAAAAAAATTCTTTGACTAACCAATTTTAAGTAGTAGGTCTACAAATCCAACTTCAAAGAAGGCTCTAGAAGAAAAACTTCAACTTGAAGAGCTTAGATATACCCAAGAAAGCAGAAAAAATAAATAATTTGGAACAATCAAACAAAAAGGCAGGAGAAAATCCCACACTACAGAAACAAGATAATAGGCATAAACACTGATCATTGATAACTCTCAAGATCAGTGGTCTCAAATATCCAATAAAAAGACACAGAATAAGAGATTGGATTAAAAACATGGTTCTTTACACTTTCAGAGAAGCTAGGAAACAAAGTGGACCCTAAAAGGGATGTATGGATCACCTTGGGAAGGAGAAATAGATGAGATCTCTACGAGTAAACTGGGGAGGGGATGGGGGATGAGAACATGAGGGAACAGAATGGTCAAGCTGAGGATGGGATGGAGTGGGAGAGCAATAAAAGAGATATCTTGATAGAGGGAGATATTATAGGGATAGGGAGAAACTGGGTGCTAGAGAAATTCCCAGGAATTCACAAGGGTAACCCCACATTGTAGATGTAACCAACCATCTTATTAAATAAGAAATACAGAGCTGATTCAGAGAAGAAAGCTAAGAGGTCAGAGCTAAGAGCCTCACCCTTCCTGCTTCAGCGATCCTCTTCATCCAAGAGAGCTCTCCGAAAAGAGCTACTTCCTGTGTGTCTGTCTTTATAAAGACTTTTGGTTCTGCCTTCTCATTGGTTGTAAACCCAAACACATGACTGCCTCGTCACTGCCTGTATGTACCGCCCTCCAGGTCCTTAAAGGCGTGCGCCACCGCAGCCATGCACTTGCTATGGCTCTAATAGCTCTGACCCCCAGGCAACTTTATTTATTAACATACAATTAAAATCACATTTCAGTACAAATAAAATGCCACCACACCACATTAAACTACTTACTAGCAATAGTGGGGAGCGTGCCTGAACTGGCCTATCCTGGTAATCAGAATGGTGAATACTGCAGCAATCATCAAAGAACCTTCATCCAGTAACTGATGGAAGTAGGTGCAGAGATCCACAGCCAAGCACCAGGCCAAGCTCTGGGAGTCCAATCGAAGAGGGAAAAAGAAATATATGTAGTGATATATCATGTACCCTAATAAACTTGCCTGGGGATTGGAGTACAGAGCCAGCCACTATATTAGACATATAGGTCAGGCAGTGGTGACACAGACCCTTAATCCTATCACTTGGGAGGCAGAGATTCATCTGGATATCAGTGAGTTCAAGACCACACTGGAAACAGAGCCAGGCAGTGGTGGCACACACCCTTAATGCCAGAAAGTGACATGTCTGGGCAGAGAAAGGTAAATAAGGCTCGAAAAAGCAGTAACCAAAGCAGTTCAGCTGAGATCCTTTCAGGCGAAGACTCAGAGGATTTCAGTTAGAGAATTCATGGAGTGGTTGAGGTAATAATAGGTGGTAGCTGTGGCTTGCTCTGTTTCTCTGACCTTTCAGCTTTCACCCTAACATCTGGCTCAAGGATTTTTATTATCAGACCATCTTAGATGGAAACAACATCATATGAGCAATGGGGGTCATGATCATGATGGGGAAATCTACAGAAATAACTGAACCAAGCTCGTAGGAACTCAGCAACTTAGACCAACAGCTTTGGAATCTGCATGGGACCAAACTAGACCCTCTGCATAGGGGAGACAGTTGTATAGCTTGGTCTGTTTGAGGGGCCCCTGACCATGGGACCAAGATCCATCCTTGGTGCACAAGCTGGCTTTTTGGAGCCCTTTTCCTATGGTGGGATGCCATAATCAGCCTTGATGGAGGGTGAGGGGCGTGGTCCTGCCTCAACTGAATGTATCAGGCTTTGCTGTCTCCCCATAGGAGCCCTTACCCATTTGGAGCAGGGGTTAGATTAGGGGGTGGGTCAGGGCAAAGAGGGAGGTTAGCAAGCAGCAGCAGGATGGATGGGAGGGGAATCTGTAGTTCATATGTTAAATGGATAAAAAAGTTTTCTTGCCGGGCGGTGGTGGCGCAGGCCTTTAATCCCAGTACTCGGGAGGCAGAGCCAGGTGGATCTCTGTGAGTTCAAGGCCAGCCTGGGCTACCAAGTGAGTTCCAGGAAAGGCGCAAAGCTACACAGAAAAACCCTGTCCCGAAAAACCAAAAAAAAAAAAAAAAAAAAAAAAAAAAAAAAAAAAAAAAAAAAAAAAAAAAAAATTCTTAAATAAAACAAACAAAAAACAGAGGTTTTTTTTTGGATACATTTGAGAAAGACATCTTAACATTAAAAATTGCATCTTAGGGCACAAGCATGGAGAAATACATCCCAAGTAAATGGAAATCATAAGCAAGCTGGCGTAGCCATTTTAACATCTGACAAAACAGATTTAAAAAGAAAAACTTATCAGAAGAGATAGGGAAGGACCATATATACTAGTCAAAGTAAACTACACCAAGAGGATATTACAATTCTAAACAGTTATCCCCTGAACACAAAGGCACTAAAGTTTATAAAAGAAATGCTGGTGCAGCCTAAATCACACATTGATGCTCACATAGTGATAGTGGTTGAGTTAAATACTCCACTCTCAACAATAGACAGATCATCCAGACCTAAACTAAATTAAAAAAATTCTGGAGAAAATGATTTCATAAACCAAATAGATCTAATAATCATGTGCAAAATGTTTTTTTCCAAATACAATATAATATACCCTCTTCTCTGCAACTTATAAGACTTCCTTCAAATTTGACCATGTGGTTGGACAGAAAGCAAGTCTCAACAGACACAAGAAAACTGAAATAACATCCTACATTCTATTTGACCACTGTGTGTTAAAGATGGATATTAACAACAACAGAAGCAACAAAAAGCCTACAAATTCATGAAAACTGAACAATTCACTACTGGGTGAAAAATGGGTCAAGACAGAAATAAAGATAGAAATTTAAAGCTTTTAGAAGCAAATGAAAATGAAAACACAATATTCCCATTTTGGGGACAGAATGATGCTGTAGGATGACTTTCTGTATGCTGTGAATATGTGTTTCTACAATTGGTTAATAAAGAAGCTGCTCTGGCCAATGGCAAGATAGGTAGGAAATCCAAGAGAGCTAGGGGAAAAAGAAAGGTAGAGTCTGGGGAGATGCTGCAAGCTGCCAGGGGGAGCAAGATGTAATAGAACACAGGTAAAGCCATGAAATATATGTCAAAATATAGATTAATAGAAATGAGTTAACTTAAGATGCAATAGCTAGGTAGCAATAAGCATCAGCCATAGACCAAACAGTTGGTAACTACTATTAAGCCTCTGTGTGTCTATTTGGGGCTGAGTGGCCACGAAACACAGGAAAACTTCCGGCTACAACTGACACCCAGATGTTTGGCAAGAATTTCCACATAAAACCTGAGGGCTTAAAAAAAAAAGGTTCTAAAATGGAGCCAAGAGCAACTTCCTAGCTCATGTTGCTCATTACAGAGCCCTTGGTTCAGAGATTTGTTCCCTGGCTTCCACAGGCTTCAGAGGCATCATAGCAGACTCTCGAGGTCTCCCACAGGCCATGGTACAGAGAGGCTTCTCCCAGCCACTGCCTGGACACTTGGGAGCACAGTCACCAGATTAAAATCACAGGCATACTACTTAAAACTGCTTCCCAGAACTGGGGAGGTAAGCATGACTCTTTGAAACCTGTGCCATGTTGACAAGGCGAGCGGGGCAGAGCCAGCAGCCAGTGCACTGCTTCCGTCCTAGCCATGCAGCTTAGCAATTTAAAACTGAGCCAGGTGGTGGTGGTGCACGCCTTTAATCCCAGAACTTGGGAGGCAGAACCAGGCAGATCTCTGTGAGTTCGCGGCCAGCCTGGTCTACAGATCGAGATCCAGAAAAGGCACCAAAACTACAAAGAGAAACCCCTTGTCTCATTCCCTCATGTTCTCATCTGCCATCCCCTACCCTCTATTGCCATTCCTTATCCCCAGTTTACTCATCAGAAGTCCAGTCAGAGAGGGAAGAGGGAGTACATGAGCAAGCAGGGTGAAGACCATGATGGAGAAATCTAAAGAGAAAATTGAACAAAGTTCAAAGGAACTCGTGAAGTTTAGACCAACGGCTTTGGAACCTGCATGAGACCAGACTAGATCCTCTGCTTACTGAAGACAGTTGTGTAGTTGGGTCTGTTTGAGGGGCCCCTGGCAGTATGATCAGGATCTGTCCCTGCCTGGTACATGAGCTGGCTTTCTGGATCCAATTACCTATGGTCAGACAACTTGCTCACCCCTGATAAAGCAGGGAAGGGCTTGGTCCTGCCTCAACTGAATGTACCAGGCTTAGCTCTTCCCCACGGGAGAATTTACCCTGTTGGAAGATGGGATGAGGTGTGAGGGGAGAAGGTGGGGGGATCAAGAAGAGGGATCTGTGGTTGGTATGTAAAGTGAACAAAAAATAAATAAAACTCTCCTGGTCAAGAAAGGATTAAAGATACACAATAAAACAGATTCAGATGGAAAAAAATACAATGTATTTAAAAATATGCATAGGCTTGAAAGAGAGAAGAGAAATAATACAGTCATAAAAATAATGTGGTAAAAAATAAAATAATTTATAAAAGAAATAAACCACTTAAAGATGGAAAATACATAGAGTATGTGTATAATGTATAATTTACATAATGTATAAATCCATTATGTATATTATTGTGTTTTCTTTGAAGTTTTTGACTGTTAATGTGCATTATATTAATGTGCAAATGTCTACAGAGAGACATTTGATTGTGGGGTCTACTAAGTTGAAACAATATATATATATATATAATGTATCTTGACTTCAAAATTTGGGTCTAAGAATATTTTGCTTTGGGAAAGAGGGTCTGTTTTTGTTTCCAGAGAAAATGAGAAGCTGTGAATTCCTTTCAGGTTAATATGGTTCCATCAAGGAAGACCCCCTAAGAGGTCTCCAGTGGGAGCAATGGCCCAGATGATCCAACAACTAGAACATCTTCAAGGCAATGGGATGAGATGATACAGCCTCACAGACTACTTCAGTCAGGATGTGACCATAATCTTAAATTTTCTCAGGATTCCCATAAGATTGCCAGTGCCCCCAACTAGCAGGAAGAAGTAGAGAAAGCTAAGCCCAAATTCCCAAAATATTGTTTATGAATGTTTGCTTTTATTTAAGGGGTTTATTGTAAATGCAATCTGTATCATGAATCTTTAAGGTCTCATTAATAAAATCAAACCTGAGGCCAGTTATTAGGTTGAATGCTGGAAGATCAGAGAAGCAGAATAAGCCACAGCCACCTCACCTTGCCAATTCCTCAGCTGATCCTATTTCCTCAGACTGGAAGCGTCTGTATCCTCATCCAAATGGATCTCAGCTGAACTGTGCTGCTCAAAGCCTGAAAGCTTAACCAGCTAAAAGCTTCTAGTTTCTGGTAATCATGCCTTACATACCTTTCTGCTCTCTGCCATCACTCCCTGGGATTAAAGGCTCACTTTCTGGGATTAAAGACATGAGTCACCATGCTTGGCTATATCCTTGAACACACAGAGATCCAGATAGATCTCTGCCTCTGGAATGCTAGGATTAAAGGCGTGTGCTATCACTGCCTATCCTCTATGTTTAATATTGTGGATGTTCTGTTCTGTGACCCTAGATAAGTTTATTAGCATGCACAATATTTTGGGGAACACAATACCACCACAGCAATCTGTTTCTAAAGAAAAGAAATGATACCAAAAAAAGTAGATTATTGTATCTACTTTAACCCAAAAAACAACTGTTAGTCTCAAAATATTTTACATTGGTATGGATTTTGGTTTATCGATACAAATTTAAGGTCAATTTTGTTTTACTATATGAGTATTTCTACTTTTGTTTAAAGTATTGTGTTTATCAACTTATTTAAAATTAGAATGTATCATTAAGAAATACAGATTAATAGTCATCTATGATAATCAAACTTATAGTCATGTTAAGTTTTCTAGGTATACAAAAATATATTTCAGTTAGGTAGGCAATCTTCAAACACTTCAGAGACCTACAGAATATGGCATTTAAAATATTTTAAGAACTTAGATTTGGCCAGGTGGTGGTAGCACACGACTTTAATCCCAGCACTTGGGAGACAGCGCCAGGGGGATATCTATGAGTTCAAGGCCAGTTCTGGTCTACAAAGCGAGCTCCAGGCAGGCAACAAAACTACACAAAGAAACTCTGTCTCAAAAAACCAAAATAAATAAATAAGTAAGTAAGTAAGTAAGTAAGTAAGTAAGTAAGTAAATAAATAAATAAATAAATAAATAAATAAATGAATAAATAAATAAATAAAAATAAAGAACTTAAACTTTTCTGGACAATGAGACACATCAGCTCCTGGCAGCACCAATTACTTCAAAGAGGATAATGAGCATCGAAGAAACTTATAATGGAGTTTGCTTACAATATGGAAAAGGCTGGCCATTTGGGAATGAAACTGCTCTTGCCTAAACTGCTTGACAGTATGTTGAATAACCTGGATATGCAGGACTCATGGGAAAAATACCACTGAAATTTGCCAAAACAGGTGAAATGTTCCTCCCAATTTCCTGCTTCATCAAAAACTATGCCAGATATTCTAGGCCTGTAGGCTGAAGATGGATGCCACAATGTTACAAAGGAACTTTGGGTGACTGTCCAGGCAGTCAGATATCTCTCATTTCTAGAATTTTGGAAGTTGCTTGCACTCTGTTTACTTAGGTAATATTATATCCTTCTGGGTTCTTTGATGGATTTGAAGATTAGATAGTTATAGTTTCCTTAGTAAATTAAGGTAGTAAAAGGTAAATTAGATATAAAACTTTAGACTCACAATAATAGGATAGATGATAGAGCATTTTCTTTATTTTTGTCAAATGCAAATAGACTAGCTATTGTAACTGTAATTCTTGCTTGAAAACTGTTTGTTGTATGTAATTTTACTATCTTAAAATGAAAACCTTCATCTTTGATTATACAGAAAAGGGGAAGTGCTATGGGATGGTCTTTATGTTGTGAATATGTGTTCCTACCAATTGTTAATAAAGAACCTGCTCTGGCCTATGGCAAGGCAAGTGATAGCCAGGTGGGAAATCCAAGAGATATAGGAGAAGAAGAAAGGTGGAGTCAGGGGGGGATGCTGCAAGCCACCAGGTGAAGCAAGATGTAACAGAGCACAGAAAAATCTATGAGACTCATGGCAAAATATAGATTAATAGAAATGGGTTAACTTAAGATGCAATAGTTAGCTAGCAATAAGCCTGAACTATAGACCAAACAGTTTGTAATTAATATTAAGGCTCTGACTGGTTATTTGGGAACTGGCAAGTGGGAAAGATTTATCTGGCTACAAAATGATTGTTCTAAGAAGCAAGTTTATAGCACTAAGTGTCTATATTTAAAATAAGAAGATGGATATATTTTATGTTAGCAACTTAGACACACATCTGTAAGCTCTAAAAAGAAGTGAGAATAACATCAAGCAAGAGACAAATACCAAAATCCAGAGTAGTATTATTACCCTTTGTTTTTTTCTGGACAATACTTGATAATTATTCATATTGTATATAGTTTGCATTAAGATTAGAACTTTCTTATTTAGACAAAAGGGGGAATTGTAGTGGTATTTGCTCTGCCCATGACCCTGTGCTATATGGCCCAAAGGAAGCAGTGCTTGCTGACGTGGTACTTGATTTCTGATAAGGAGCTGGAGATGGGACACAGCTCTCTCTCCCAGCTGTGAGGTGGATTGGATCCTGGTCATATCAGAGGACGACCTCTACTGTCTACTCCATTCTGTAGTTGTGAGTGTATTTCCTCAATTTATATCTTAACAAATTCTGTTACCCATTTAAAAAAAGAAGAGAGAAAGGGCAAAACATTGCAAAGAAGATAGAAAGAGTAATCAAATTTGTGGTTGAAATCAATAAATAGAAACAAACAACACGAACAAAAACAACTAGAATAAATCAAACAAAATGCTGATTCTTTGAGAAAACCAATGAGATTGTTATTCTCTTAGCCAAATTTATTAAAATGCAGAGAAAGAAGATCCAATTTAACTAAATTAGAGATGAAAAGGGGGACATAATAAGAGACCTCAAAGAAATTCATAAGATCAAACCAACATAATTTTTTTAAAAAAAATGTACTCCGCAAATTTGGAAATCTAAAAGAAAGAGATACTTTTCTTAAATATACAACCTACTAAAACTATATCTAGATAAGGTAATGCATTTATTTATATATTCATTTTTAGCATTTTTTTTAACTGAAAATCAATTTGTTTCATACTGTTTCTGGCTGTGGGTCTCTCTATCTGTTCCCATCTGCTGCAGGGGGAAGCTTCTATGATGATGACTGAATAAGGCACTGATCCATGAGTATAGCAGAATATCATTAGGAGTCATTTTATTGATACCTTTTTATTTTTAAGACCTTTAGTGTTTGCTTTTGCCCTAGGTCTTTGGACTATCTATTCTATGGTTCTTGGTTACCGAAGCAGTGTTGGGTGTGCATTCCTTCTCATGGAATAGGCCTAAAATCAAGTCAGACAAGGGTTGGCCACTCTCACAAGTTTTGTGCTACCGTTTTCCTAGAATATCTTGCAGGCAGGACAAATTTTAGGTCAGAGGTTTGGTAGCCATCAGAGTACCTTCTTCTACACTAGAACTTAGGGGTGAAGGCTCCACGTAGGTACCAGGTGGACTTCTCCATGTTCAATGAGTTGTGTGGGTTTTGTTCAAAAAATGGGGCCCAGTTTTCAGTTTGATGGAGCAACCTTCGCCTTAAGAACAGCCTAGGTAGTTTGGGGATTTCCATGGCCAACAACTTAACTGAATGTAACCCAGTCCTGCTACTGGGAGCCTCATTTTGTGACAAGAGATGACAAGTTGAGAAAGTATTCCCCATTTTTCGGAAACATCAATAGGATCACCTTCATATATTTTTGGAAGTTTCTACGGCACTAGGTTTCAATATCATCCTCAAATGCCCCTCAATTCCAGCTGTGTCTCCCTGCATTCTCTCTATCTTTTTTTTTTTTTTTTTTTGGTTTTTCGAGACAGGGTTTTTCTGTGTAGCTTTGCACCTTTCCTGGAACTCACTTGGTAGCCCAGGCTGGCCTCGAACTCACAGAGATCCGCCTGGCTCTGCCTCCCGAGTGCTGGGATTAAAGGCATGTACTACCACCGCCAGGCCTCTCTCTCTATCTTATCTCCCCTTGCTCTTCCCAACTGAGTCTACATTTCCTGTCCCCACATGCCTGCAGTCTGCTTATAATATCTATTCTAATTTTCTTCTCTGGGAGATTCATGTGCTCCCCTTAATCTTTATCTATCCTTTCTGGATCTATGGATTGTAGCTTGATTATTGCTTACTTAATGGCTAACATCCACATGCAAGTAAATACATAACATAGATATTTTGCTGAGTCTAGGCTACCTCAGAAAGTATGATTTTTTTTTCAGGTTGATTAATTTGAGCAATTTGCTTGCAAATTTTATGATGTCATTTTTTTAAACATTTGAATAAGTCTTCATCGTGTAAATGTACCACGTTTTCTTTATCTTCTGTTGAGGGGCATCTAGATTGTTTCCAGTTTCAAACTATTATAAACAAAGGTGCAATGAACATCCTTGAGCAAGTATCCTTGTGTCGGGATGGAGTGTCCTTTGGGTATAGAGTGAAGGGTGGTATAGCCATGTTTTGAAGTAGGTTGATTCTCTGCTTTCTGAGGAACCAGGATAGTAATTTCCATAGTGGCTGTTCATGTTTGCACTCCGACCTACAGTGAATGAATATTCCCTTTATTCCAAATCCTTGCCAGCATGAGTAGTCATTTATGTTGCTGATCTTAGCCATTCTAACAGATTTTGAGTCTCATGAGGTCCATTTATTAATTATTAATCTTAGTGTCTTGCCTAAGTTTTGTTGAGGAAGCTATCTCCTGTACCAGTGTGGCCAAGGTTATTTCCCTACTTTCTCTTCTGTCAGGTTCAGTGTGTTTGATTTTATATTGAGGTATTTAATCCATTTTGTCTTGCGTTTTGTGCAGAGATAAATTTGAATCTACTTACATTCTTAAAAGATTTGAAGATTTTACTATACAAATCCCTTCCTTGATAGGTTAGATTGTCTAAGATATTTTTTTTATTATCTGAAGCTATTGTGAATGGTGTTGTTTCCTGATTTCTTTCTCAGTCTCTTTGTCATTTGTATATAGGAAGGGTACTGATTTTTGTGAGTTAATTTGGTATCAAGTTTCTTTGCTGACAATGTTGATCAGTTGTAGGAATTCCCCTGTGGACTTTATCAGTTATGAATATTATCATAATTTCTTCAAATAAAGATACTTTGACTTCTTCCTTCCCAATTTGTATCCCTTTTATCTCCTTCAGTTGTCTTATTGCCTGAGCTAAGACTTTAAGTACTTTGAATAAATATGGAGAGAGTGGACATCCTTAACTCAGTCTTGATTTCAGTGGAATTGCTTTGGGTTTTTCTCCATTTTATTCAATGTCAGCTACAGACTTACTGCAAACTTCCTTTTCGTATGTTTAATGATGTCCCTTGCATCCTTAATCTCTCCACCAGGACTTGTATTATGAAGGAGGTTGGATTTTATAAAAGTACTTTTCCACATCTAATGAAATAATCATATGGTTTTTTTTAATTTGTTTGTATGGTGGATAAAATTTATTGATTTTTTTATATTGCGCTATCCTTGCATATCTGGGATGCAGCCTACTTTATCACTGTGCATGATCTTTACGGTATGTTCTTGGATTCAGTTTGAAAGTATTTTAAAGAGTATTTTTGCATCTATATTCATAAAGGAATTGGTTAGAAATTCACTTTCTTTGTTGGGTATTTATGTGATTTCCATCTCAGGTTAATTGTGGCATCAGAAAAATATTTGAGCAGTGTTTTTTTCTGGTACATTTTATGGAATAATTTGACTAGTATTGGCATTCACTCTTCTTTGAAAGTCATAGAACTCTGTAGTAAAAACTGGCCCTGGCCACTTTTAATGATTATTTCACTAGGAGATACAGGTCTATTTAAAATGTTTGTCTGTTCTTGATCTAATTTGGAAAAATTTTTCACTTCTTTTATGTGTTCACTTTGCTGGAGTATGGGTTTTCAAAGTATGTTCTTATGATTCTTTGGATTTCCTTAGTGTCTGTTGTTATGTCTGATCTTCATTTCTGATTTTGTTAATTTTGAGATTTTTTTTCTCAGTCTGTTAGTTTGGATAAGGGTTTGTCTATCTTGTTGACATTCTCAAAGAACCAAGTCTTTATTTCATTGGTTCTTTGTATTATCCTCATTTCTCTTTTACTTATTTCAGCCCACAGACTGATGGATTCTTATAATCTACTCCTCTTGAGTGTAATTATGTCTTTTTGTTCTAAAACTTTCAGGTGTTCTGTTAAGTTGCTTTTTTGTTTGTTCTTTTGATTATGACGGTCTGATATTATCTATCTCTGTGTTTTCATGGGTGAAGTTTACCCCCTTAGGTTGAAGTTTTCTTTCTAGCATCTTCTGTTGGGTTGTATTTGTAGGTGCAAATTGCTTAAATTTGATATTATCATGGAATATCTTATTTTCTCTGTCTATGGTAATTGAAAGTTTTCTGGGTATAGTTGTCTGGGTTGTCTTCTGTGGTCTCTTAGAGTTGTCAACACATCTGTCCAAGGCCTCTGGCTTTTAGAGTCTCCATTTAGAAGTTAGTTGTAATTCTAATTAGTCATCCTTTATGTTTCCTCTTTAAGAACCTCTCTCATGTTCATACAGATAGGTTTAAGGTCTTTCTCCAGTGTTTCATCTGTGTAGGAAAATTGTGGGCCTGCTTTGGTAAGATTGCTAGGCTCTAGTAAAGATATACTGCATTTGTTTTTGCTTTTACACTACCATCTATACATCTGGGATTGGGATGATCATAGGTCTAGGTACTGAGTTTTGGATTTGTCTCTTTTGAGTGGGTGTTTTGTTTCTTCTCTGTATTTTCAGAGTGTGGTTGTTGTGTGTTGCCTGTTTTCCTGGCCTGCTGAGCAAGTGTGTTCATACAGAATGCCTGCCAATGTTGGAAGCTGTGATACTGTCATCATTTGTGGGAAGGAATGTTGGAAGAGAAAGTCTTTGTGATCCTTGGGGGTGGGATCTAAGAGGAAGGGGAGGCCAAGCAAGTTTCCAACTACAGAGCTGTTGATGAGCCTGGGAGATTTGGTTCTGGAAGTTAGAAAGAGAGGTATAGTCCTCTTTCAGCCTGTTGTGGCCCTGGGAGGAGAACCCCTTGGGTTAGCAAGGGTGCTTTCTAGGTTTGATGGCTTGGATAAAGTAACAAGTAAAGGGAGGAGAGTTAGAAGAGGGAGGTCTGAGGGATCCACAGGAGATGCCAGCAAGAGTGCAGGGTAGTCTGCCACAGGCCTTCTGCTGTATTGTTGGGGATGAGACTGTGGGATTGAATCTGAGGGGAAAGAGGGAGAAAAGAAGATCTTCAGGCAGCCTACATACTGTTCTGGCAGGCATAGTCTGTCTGTTTTCGGGGGGGCACCTGATCAAGTTGGGGGTTGGGGAAAAGTGAAAAGTGGGGGCAGGGAATTTAGGAAGGGAAGGTCTATGGTATCTATAGGAGATGTGAGCCTGGAGGAAAGAAAGCTTCAGATCACTTTCTGTTGCAGGAATTGGGATGAAACTGGAGGGTTGGATTTGCAGTTAAGGAGGGAATGGTGAATTTCTTCAGTTGGCTTACCTGTTTCCCTGTGCTGCTCAGCTGGTGTCGTCCCAGTGAATACCTGCTGGTGAGGAGACTAGGATAATGGGTTGAATTGGGAAAAGAAAAGTTGGGGGAGAAAATCTTTGTGGTCCATCAGGGGATGGGATCAAAAAGGAAAGGTAGACATCAGCAGGTTTTCTCTGATAGAACTGGGGGTGAGACTTGGGGTATCTGAAGGAGCAAAAGGAATTACTCAAAACTTAGCATTATTGGAAAGTCTCATCAAAAATCAACTGGACATATGTAGAATATTTAAACTCAACCTTTTTCTTAACACTCAGTCTTGCTACTAATCTTGTACTTTGTGGTGACTTTTGAAGTTTATGTTTGAGAAGTCTTGCCATAATCACAAAAGGTTTATGCTTCATTTGAATAATATTTTCTGCTGTTGTGATTAGTTTACAAGGCAATCTTCTGTGTAGCTTTTGATGTTCTCAAGGGTAGAAATCAGGCACTCTTCATTTTTTTAACCTGTCCTTTTATGATATTCAAGAAACATTCAATGATTGAAACTTGTGAGTGACTAATAAGTACTAGTAAAGGCTTTGGTCCCTGTTGCTTATGACAAATGTATATTAAATTTCCACAATTGTGTTAGCAGTGAACACATAATTTATCATATGCTTCTACTTCTTGTGGACTCAGATTAAAATTTTTATTCAAAGTATATTCAAAGAAGGATCGTGATATTTTTACTAGAAATTACTTCCACTCACCTCTGGTATGTTGAACTAAATGAGAAAATAATATTAGTATTCTTATGTATATACTGAGGTCTTCACCATGAGATTTGTTTCTGAGATGATCTCTGCACTGTTTTAATAATAGCACTGGCCTTTGTATGACTTTTTTCATGTGGTTCACCTATGGGAGTTCCTAGTAGAATACTGAGTTGAAATATTCTTAGAGGATTATATGCATGCAATCAGATTGGACAATGATGGATAATGAACCAGAATAGAGTCATTTTATCACTACATTTTTTAGACAAGTATTATTTATTTTTACCCTAGTTCCCTAGGCTACCTATTCTCAGGTTCTTGGTCACACAGGCAGTGTCAAGAATGGGTTCCATCTTGCATAGTTGGACAAAATAGACATTCTAAAAGTCCTGGTAATATAACAATTGACAATAATGTAGAATGATTGAGGTTCAATGCAAAAAGTCACCTGACATATTAAAGGCTGAGATCTATAAGAATGTTGACAATTCATAAGTAATTAGTGTGTAGCCCTGTTAAAGTTCCAAGTGGCCATGGCTGATGTAGGACAAGAAGCATTTCCTCTTGACAACTGTTTTAAGATTTACATTTATTACATTTCATGATATCAGTATATAGAAATATAAAATATTTCTCATTGCTATAAATGAGGGGCTGTTGCATAAAAAATATAAAAATGAAAACAGTACACACATGCTATAGTTGACACAATGACCAGGTCTAGAAAGGAATCTATGCTCTATGAACAGAAATGGGAAGGCCTGTCTTAGAGACCCATCTACTCCGCAATAGACTTTCCATGATGTTTGAAATGTCATCTGTAAAGCTTTTCAGTGTCTTCTCTTTTGAATGAATACTACACTAATACTTCCACATCCATACTAAGAATCTTACCTGAAGCAACAAATAAACCAAACAAACAAAAACTAAAGTGCTCCCCTTTTTCGGTCTACTGTAGAAAGCAAATCAGAGAATTCTGTTAACTAAAATTTCATCTATTCCTTTCTACAATCTAGCATTTTTCTTTCCATAACCTCAAGACACATGCTCTTTAAACATTCTTTAAAGATTTCTCAGAAAATCTTTGGAAATAGTTGTTTTACTATCCCAATACACAACACTAAGGGGCATAGCGTAGAAGAAAACAGTGAAGAGAAAGAATAAATGTATGAGCTATTGGCCAATTGAAATATTATATGCTAATGACATTAACTGTAAGACCATGTTTCCCAATGAACATGAATTTAGTAGAAACATATGTGGAGTTATACAGTACACACTTATGCTGGATATTAAAAATGTCATCATTCCAGATGCATAACTGATATAAAAATACAAGTGGTCTGTATTTTAAGTCCCACCATAATCCACATTCTCAGAGACCTTCTGCTCAGAAAATATATTTTAAAATTGAGATGTTTTATCCACTACACACAGAAACAGATATTTAAATACAGATTCTAAATGGGGAAAGTTCCATTTGGATTGCAGGTCTGAAAATGTTCCCAGAAAATAGATTTGGCTTGTAAAATTATGACATTAAAGGGAATTTGGAAAAATTCATTGTGTATGACTGATTTTAGGAAGGAAGAGATAAGGTTTGTTGAGGGGCTAAGCATGTGGCTATCCTATGTAAAATCATATGTTTCATCATAAAGTTGACATCACTCAGTACAATCAAATATACTCAACATACATTCCTATGTAATTGTAAATAATGCATATATTTTTCAGACACATTGATTTGAATATTGGGACCACTCCTCCCACAGAAATATATTATTCTGGAAAATGTTACTGTCATTTTGAAAAAGAAAAAATGGCTACAAAATCCAAACAAATTAAGTATACATTAAATGTAGTACATGATGAAACATGTCTGTAATTCTCAGGCACAAAAGACAGTGGCAGAAAGATTGACACAAATGTTAGGCCTCTCTGATCTAAATAGAATATTTTAGGCCACCCAAGGCTAGACTTCAAGAAGCATGGTCTTCTACCACAAAGCAATTCCACACAACTGCAGTTTGAGACATGTCAACTATGAAAGCAATATATTCCAAATGTCTGGTATTATTCTAGACTCAGACAGTAGAGTTTAAATTTTACTTCTATGTTTATCTATTAGAGAGAATATAAAAACATTAAAAATCATGTATGACAAGGCTTTTGAAATTTTGTCAGTTTTTCAATACTATATATATATTTTTTTCTTTTTTTTTGGTTTCTCGAGACAGGGTTTCTCTGTGTAGCTTTGCGCCTGTCCTGGAACTCACTTGGTATATATTTTATAATATGTCAAAATAATCTGCTCAAACTGTATGAATCAGTTGGTATGTTCAGTTTAGTAAAATCATGGTACACAAATCATTTATTGTTTGAATTTCCCTAATGGTCAACATAATAATACATTATGTATTTATATATAATATATGTAGCATATATAAATAAATGTTATTTACACTGCTTTTTTATTTAACTATGCTTTCATGCAAAAATTGATATTTAAACATTTTATTTTTTAGCATTCATCTTGGATATGACAAAGTTCTATTTTTTTAATGAAATTAAGAATAGTGAGTTTTCAGAGATAAACTATTATGCAATTGCCACCAATTCTTTACTTATGTCCTATACAGAACACAGAGATTGGAGGCAGAAGTGAATGTGTTAGTAAGTTTCTTGAGTAACACAGTTCTGAGGAAGCAGTATAAAAAGGAATTGTAAAATCAGCAAATCAGGAAAGGAAGGATACAAATGCTAA
Source organism: Peromyscus californicus insignis (assembly GCF_007827085.1). Lineage (NCBI taxonomy): Eukaryota > Metazoa > Chordata > Mammalia > Rodentia > Cricetidae > Peromyscus > Peromyscus californicus. The sequence continues at coordinate 54,620,576 of NW_026294617.1, read as the reverse complement.
TTCTCCAGAGCAGTGAGTGAAACGAAGCTCTTTAAATGTGCAATACTTTATATAATTAGTGACTAGCAAGTTGGGGGAGGAGCTAAAAAGGGGGTGCATTGCACAGACATTTGTTGAAAGTGAACTTAGAATTAAATGCCATTCAATTTAATGTTGAATGCAAAAGATGTGGTCTGGTGCACACTTTGGAATGCTGATAATAAGAATGTTTGGAATTCAGTATTAGCCAAAAATACCTCACACTGTCTATATGCTCCATTTAGTTTATGGTACCTCTGTCAGGCGTGGGTTGGTTGAGAAATGATTTGGGGCTTCAGTGAAATACAATAGCTAAGACAGACCACCAGAAATGTGAAAGGAGTTTACACTTAGAAGAGCAAACAGCCCCAACAGAGAGCTACATACATGTAGAAGAAGCAGAGAAAATACCGGGGCAAAAGTGAACGTAAAGTGATACAATAAATTTCATAAAGAACAGTGATGCTGGGTTGGTAAAGTAGTTCTAGGTTCTCCTTCAACACTCCCCATGACTTCACTAGCAACAAGTAGTTAGCAAGGTTCCCACTACCAAGCATTGTTTCACACCTGTTGAGTGGGGTCATAAATACAATCAGAGAGTGATTACAGCCAAGTTATGTGTACCACTGCCACACCCGTACTGTTACTGTGGCATGCTAATTCATTAAGATGGTTCATATATTATGTTCCAATGCAGAATATTCCTTATCACTAGTTCTGTATCTATACATTCCCCCTAATTATGTTGAATGTAAATTACAAAAATGCATTAATAAGGATTAGTTTACTTTTAAAATTTTACTTTTATTTATCTGTTTAGTTTTTAAATGGATTTGTGTGTTGAATGGGTATGAACATTCTCACAGGTAGATGTGGAAGCCAGTGGAAAATTTGAGAGACTCACTACTAATTTTCCCGCATGTGGGTTCTAAAGGATTGAATTTGTCATCAGGCTTGATGGCAATCACTTTTATCGGCTTCCTGTATCGCTGCACCTAGAGCTATTCTTTTAGTAATGTCAGAAGTTATGCTAACAAAGCCTCACCAACATGACTGGTTAAACCTATTTTGAACAGGGGCCACAATGACAGGCAGGCAAACATGGACCTGAGAAAGCACATCATGTCTCACCCTCCTCAAAAAAAAAAAAAGAAAAGAAACAAACAAACAAAACTACAGGTAAGTAAGGAATGTTGAGAGTGGGAGAAATGATCTCTCCCAAGGAAGTGGGGAGGGACTCACGGGACAGTTTAGAGGGAGGAAGGGAAACATATTGTAATTACATGATCTCAAACATTGAAAAAAATGATCAAAAATAACAAAAGAAAGCTGAAAGCTGAGAAAAATAGTTTTCGTCCAAGAAAAGCACACCAACTGGTTACTCACCATCAAATGGTCAGCCCTGAAAACAGGTACACACACGTTACGTTATACAGAGTGAACAGATTTTTTTAAGATATATTTAGGAATATATGTGTGTGTGTGTGTGTGTGTGTGTGTGTGTATACATATCAACAATTTAAGAATAAGAGGCTATGAATTTGAAAGAGTTGGTGGGAGTTACATAGGAAGTCTTGGAGGGAGGAAAAATTAGGCAAATGGTGTAGTTATATTACAATCTCAAAAAACATAAAACAAAAAATGAGTGTCAAATATTGAACATAAAGTAGAAAATAGTATTCTATCCAAGTTTAATAATGAATATAAATTTAATTTATTTTTATTTCGGGAGGAATAAAAGATGAAGAGGAGAGAAGGGATGAATAGCTTAGAGAATGAGGGAAGATTCTAGAAGTGAATTTATTTTTAAAGCTGGCTAGACAAGTATGGAACAAATAAGTGTGGCTATAATATGGCAGTATAAAGAACCCTCATCATAGAAATCTTTATGTTCTTCACTCTGAGGTCAGTCACATTAATCTACATGGAGGAGGAAAATTACAGAATATTTACACAGAACCATATATACACAACCCAATTAAAAACATCAAGTGGATGCATGAAATCTTACAAAAACTGAGTCAGTGAGGCAGTATTACATCAATCTCAAATTTGACTGTGTTACCATGGCATATTTGTTACAAGTGCAGAACTGAGGGGAAAGGCTACAGTTTTTGAACTTCCTTTTTATTTCTTTCTTACTGTGAAACAAGCTCAAATACTTCTAAAGTTTAAAAGGTAAAAGGTATCAGTTATTAAGTTTCTTATAAAATAATAAGCTATTCTGATGTCTACATTTCAAGTTCCCCATTTGGAATTTGTGCTGTTTAGCTCCTTTTAGTAAACTGTTACCTCACTGAAAACATTTTATGTTTCATAGTTCAAATTAGTATGTATTTATTATTCAAAATTAATTATAATGATATAAACTATTTTCATATAATTCTATAATCATATGTTTTAATTATTGAAAAAAATAAATTTGATTAAATGCTTTTCCCCATTGAGGTAAGAATGTTAAAAATGCAACAAATACAGAATCTTTTTAAAGATGTAGGAAGTATGTGGTTTATTCATTAGGGAACAGTAGGGCTAGAAAGAAGTGTTACAGAAGAGAAGTGGATGGACTTAGGTTGTTTCCGTTTCTAGGCTCTTGTGAATAGTGGTCCACTGAACATTGAAAGGCACAAGTCTCTTTGTCATATCAAGTTCATATGTTTGGGTATGTATTCCACAGTGGATTGTTTTATCATACAACACCTATCCACGAAGAAATGAAGATATTCTAAAGGGACACTGTACCACCTCCATTAATCTACCTCACCACTGAAACAGCAGACACTCATTGAATTGGAATCTTCCCAGAACTCACACCAGAAGAAGGAAAAGGCTTCTGAAAAAATATTTCAAATATTCCTGACAACTTAGACCCCACTGAGGGAGAATAGCTGAAACAGTTTGGTGTCAATGATAGGCAGGGCTCCACTTAACCAGGACCACTTCTTTATACATTTATAGAGATGTGTGATGTAACGAAACATAATATCAGGACCCAAAAGGTGGAAGATGGATTTGGGGCTGCCCATCTTATTCTTCTTCCCAATATGGTCACATTGAACAAACTTTCTCTGTTTTTTTTGTTTGTTTTGTTTTTTTGTTTTGTTTTTGTTGTTGTTATTACTTGTCTGTATAATTATCACGGTGAGGAGTCTAGCTTGTTAGGACTATCAAGACAGAGAATGTGACCCAACAGCTCCAGTAACAATATTGTAACTATGAATATTTCAGTCCCACTGATATTCAATAAAGCTGAGTAATTTTTAGACACCATGCTGGGAAAGTGAGAGCTTTATTGGCAATAAGCCAGCATGTCGTAAAGATGAGAACTTATGCATCCCCTTATTTAAAAACAAGCATCATCTTGTTTGGAGGAGCAAGCACAATTCTTTCCTAGGGACTGGAGGTGTGGTGCTGGGAGGAAAGTATCACCAGTTTCACTGCAAGTCTGTTTGTCTAATGCCAAGGTTTCTCTTGTCCTTAGGGCACCAGAGATAGTGGAGTCTGTAAACATAAAGAAAAATTCTGAGAAGTGTCATCACTCATGTCATTTTCATTACTTTTCTCGGGAATTGCTAGCACTGGAGTGCATCATTAGGAGATCCAAAAAGCATCATTATCCCAAGAAGGGTGGAGGATGCTACAAAGCCCATTTCACCCAGAGTACAGGGGAGAGCAGCTGTCCCAGTGAAGCGGCAGTAGTTAGATGGACAAATGCCAGCAAAAGGAAATTCAGATTTTCATAGAGTAAGAACTTTAACTTATTTAACAAAACCTACTAGAAATACCAAAAAAAAGTGAAATAAGCAAAAAAAATAATAATCAGATTAAAAGGCAAGCTGGTTTATTTAGTACACTGCTTGTCAAACAAGCATGAGAAATTGAGCTCAGATCCTTAAAATGCCTAGTGTGAGATTCTTATATCAATCTGCATAATCTGTTCATTCCATGAACTTCATGGAATAAACACTTAAGGAAGAGACAATATTTCCTCAGCAAAATAAAAGAATTTGTTCCTAGAAAATAAGGCAAAAAGAGTTAAATTATATTAACCCCATATGAATGAGAGAAATGTAATAGTAATTATGAGAGACAATAAAAGCTCCTGGCAAGAGAAAAGAGATTAAAAAGGACAGAAATGTTAATTTGGCCTATCTATTTCTCCACATTGAGTTTTCTTAGCATAATGTTTACACACACTAGCAAACACACACATGGGCCTATGCATGTGTGCATGTGCACACACACACACACACACACAAACAAACATGAATATATACACATAGACATTCTTTCTCTCACACACGTTTAGAATCAGCTTTAAACTAATACATGGCACAAAATTACTTGTTGATATGACAGAATGTTTCAGTGCATGTGCAGAATTCATGATGTTTAAATCTGGTTATAAAAGTGATCTCACACAATTTTTTATGAGGACATTGATTTTAATTTATTTTTAGATTTACTTATTTTATGTGTATGTGTGTTTTGCCTGCCTGTATGTGTGGGTACCATGTGAAAGCCCTGGTGCCCAGGGAAGCTGGAAGATGGCATCTTATCCGTCTGAAACTAGAATTAGAAATGGTTGTGAGCTACCGTATGGGTCCTTGGGAATCTAACTTGGGTCCTTTGCAGGGTTGCAAGGTCTCTTTACAGGCTGAATTTTCTCTCCCAAACTCTGAAGGTGACATTTCTAAAGTCATTTACTTTGGCCTTTAAACTGTACAATACAGCATTGTTATCTATGGTCATCAAGTTACACAGTCATAGTAGGAGAATTTGCCCCTCATTATCAGGATAAATTACTGCCCATATCTTCTAATATTCAGAGAAATGGAAGTCTCTCCTTCCTAATGGTTTGGCTGAACTTCTTACCGTTTTAGAGTTCTGTAGGAAATCCATTGATATAGTATCATTAAAATGAATTTCATTATAGCATGGTGATCCATGCATGTAATCCCAGCACCCATGAGGTCAAAGTAGGAGGATTATTATGAATTTGAGAGTAGCTCAGGCTACAGTATAAAACCAAATCTCCAGCAATAAAAAAAAAAATTAAACAAGAATTTAACATGAAAACACATTAATAAAATAGAAGCGAATCTTACATTACTGAATATATTGACTGGTTTATTTACCTGCATCTTAGGTTAATAATTTGTCATTTGCAAAAGTCTTTAGTTCTGCTTGTATGTTTTCATAGAACCCAATCCTAAAATAATGCATTTATCAGTATTCTGAATACTATTTACAACTTGGAATCAGTTATTCCTTAGTGGTCTAATTTTTACTTCTTTTAACAACTTTTATTTCAAAGAAACTATGTTTCATAAAGCCCCTAAATTACATTTTACCACTCAGGAAGGCAAAGGTAGTTTAGAAAGTAAAGTTTAGATGCTTAAAGCATATAGAATTTAAAAGAAGTAAATTGTATTGCTTTCTGCCATTGTTGAGTGTATCTGCACAATCTGAGCAACAAACAGATCACAGAAAATTCTTCATGGTTTTTAACTAGTCCTCATTCAACTTTGAGATACTATAAATAAAAAAGTTCCATATAAAATAAATTGAATATTTTATTGGTTAAAAAGTGATTGTCAGTCTTCCTTATGTTTTACTGTTAGTAAGTCATACTCAATAGATACTTATTAATGTCTATGAGTTATGAGACTTTGATACTCTTGAAAAATATAATAATCGGATGGACTGCACACTGATTCATGTTCAATCAGTAAAAGGCCAGTGAATCCTTGTGATTGTGAAAAGAATAAGTAAACAAATTGAGATCTACACAAATTCAAATGTGTGGCTCTTGAGGACCACTTCATAGAAAAAGAGGCTTTATGATTGCACTGTTAATTTTTTTTAAATAAAGGGTACTTTATTACACTTGAATCTGTAATATATGACTTAGCAAAGCTTGAAAAAATGACTGTTCTTATGATTTGTAACATAAACAATATTAGGTCCAGCCTACATTGTTTGCTCTCAGGGTCTGCAAAGAGTCTAACAACCAGCTTTGGATTCTAATCCGAGGGATATTCAATGAATCTAAGCACATTGAGTTCTTTAGTCTATTCACTTTATTCTTTTAAGTCAATTCTATCTACACAGTTTCTTTTCTGCTCTCTTACTTAGTCCCTCCTGCTCTCGGTCCCTCCTGCTCTCAGTCCCTTCTGCTGTTTTCTCATCATTCTACCTAGTTCTTTCCGTCTCCATCCTCATCTTTGTTCTTCTCCATCAATCCTCTTCATGCTCTCAGAGAACCAGTATATATACACATGCAGTAATTCTTTGGCAAAGCACAGTGAGGCTTGAATTTTTCAGGGTCACAGAGAGAGGTGATAAGGATCCACACATAAAGCAATTAATTGTCAGCTTCCAATTACAACCCAAAAGGGGAGTGACTAAAGGGGAGTTCTCTGGTAGGGTCAACTAAAGGCTACGATCAATTAGGGAATTTATGTGCTCAAACTATAATCTAGAAATGGCTAGGTAAAATGTTAGGGGTCAGTAAGACACAAGAAAGTAAACTGTCTTTGGCGCCACTTTTCCTGCTCATCCCGGCTGCAGCTGCTTTCTGATAGGGAGGGGGACATATGTTAGGTGGCTAAGTAACCTATGTCAGAGCATGTAGCATTTGGTTAGTAAAAGCACTTTTGCTCAGAGTAATTGCTGAGGAGAAAATCTAGGAATAGCACCTGGCTGAGGAGGAATTAAAACTTAATTTGCTCAAGAAAGAAGCTTGGCACCTATCAACTGCCTGGCCTGGAGGCAATCTCCTTGGGTCAGTAGGAAGTAGCTGCCTTAACTCATTAACTAGCAAATGGCTAAAACATCATCCCAGGAATGTGAGCAGTAAATCTCTTAGGTTAGGGTCTTTTGTAAATAACCCAGGGTGAAGGTAAGGGGTTGAGGGTTTAATTGTTAGTGGTTCTTTTCTCTGTCTGTGAGTGAGATGAATTAGTGTTTGTCTATGTGTAGTTTTATCCTTGGAAAAAGGTATCTTTGCTGAAATACTTTTATCCAGAGATTGGCCCTGGCCAGATAGACGTTAATGAAAAATAAACACAGCTGAGGACAGTAATCCAAATACCCCAAATGTTTAGGGAAAGTTGTGCCCAAAATTGAGATGCAGTTGCGAGATTACATGTACACATAACTTGGAGATGAATGGTAAATGGAGAGTATCATAGTTGTTATTACATAAGAAATTTACCACAAGAGGCAGCCAGTTCATTCAAAAGGCAGTAATTCCATAACACCTTGCATGATGGTTTCCTCTAACAGAATCCTTCCTTAGTTCTGATAGGTTGACCTTCTGAACTCTAGTTGCCACTGCTGTATACGCTCATGGACTTTCACTACCAGCGGCTCTCAATAGATTTGTTTTGTAACTTACTCACTGGAATATCTTTCCATTGTGTTGAAAACTGTCAAGATATTTGAATTTGTCTTTAAATTTTAATGAGAACGTGATTTAGTAATCATGCTAAGCTCTAATTAAAAACATTATCTGCAGACTGTCAACTCTTCTATATAAAAGTTGCGTGGATACCATCAAAACTGGTGTAACAAAGTGACGACACATTCCACAGACTACATTATTGAAGCAAGTTAATCAGTTGAGTCCTCTTGGAGGATCATAAGTAAAGCAACTCTTATTTACTGAATACTTAATACTTAGCAAGGGAAACAGTAAATCAGATGCTGAAACATTGTAAAGGCAACAGTCCTTCAAAAATAGTACTCTCCTTTTTTATCTATAAATAATCTATGGCTCGAAAAGTTGAATAATTTATTCAAGAACATGAAATTGTTTTTTGGTCAAATGCAAAACAAAAATTCATTATTTTAAAACATAGCAAATAGAAATAATAAATTTTGGGCAAAAATTTATATTAACCCTAACACAACTCACAGGATAATTCTTTTAATTCACACTTTTTCCCTGCGGTTCACTTCCAGCAATGTGGAAGATTTTCCCCTTAGGCTTTTCAGTCTGTCACAGGAACAGAAATATGCAGTTTGTAATCTTTAGAAATGGGATTCTGTCACTTGGTACATAAATGGAAATAAATTCATTTATATTAGTATCTCTACCAGTTAGTTGTTCACATGTTATATTCTGGTAATGCTTTATTGTGTTCCAGAGACAAGATCATGAAATCTACAGTAGATTGGGTTGTTTGTCCTATTTCATAATTTAAGCATTATTTTAGAGGTCATCTATGATCTGAAATATGTATTGCAGACATCTTTATTGAATTTTCACTATGAATAATAGCATTTAAGCCAGAATAGAAGAAAGAATAAAGATAGATAGGAATTTGGAGCTGTAGTCATATAGGAAAGATAGGGAGTCATTCTCAAAGTTCTTGGGCAGGCAAATGAAAGGAACAAGGCAGAAATGTACATACTTAGAATGTAGATGGCTGGTATTGGTGGTGCAGGACATTCCTGTTTACATAAGTCATTAGCATGGAGCTTCAGAGATCAAATCCCTCTATCCCACAGTCTTCTTGTTTCTGCTCCTTCCTCCATCCTTCTAACATAGTTTTCTGAGTGAGCAGAGCAATGGTGTAATTGAGTTCTGCTACAAAACTCATAGAGAATACCATATTTAAAGTTATTTTGTTAAATATTATGCGAAATATGGTGTTTATTTCTTTGTCAATGGAGACTGTAAACTCATTAATATATTTGATTACAAAGAGCAGTAGTTAGAAGATTTCCAGCTGTCCCCAGGTGCATATTTACACCAAATATTTGAGGGTAATGTTGGAACACTGAAGTTCTGATTAAATATGTTTTTGTTTGGTGTAATTTTTACTAATAGCTGCTAATGTAAAAGCTTATAGAATAAGTGAAATAGAGACATGACTCTGAAATTACAACAGAAATAGACTGATAGACTCAAACTAGTCTTTCACTCTCTTAGTCTCTCCATTTTTTTCTCATTTCATATAGGTCACTTTATTTCTGAAACTTCAGATACTGTCATAATTCAAAACTTTTTTTTTTTTTTTTTTTTTTGGTTTTTCGAGACAGTGTTTCTCTGTGTAGCTTTGCGCCTCTCCTGGAACTCACTTGGTAGCCCAGGCTGGTCTCGAACTCACAGAGATCCGCCTGGCTCTGCCTCCCGAGTGCTGGGATTAAAGGCGTGCGCCACCACCGCCCGGCAATTCAAAACTTTTAAATCATCTGTTTCAATGGTGCTCAAATGAGACAGTACCTGTGATATATTCGTAAACAAATGAACCCATCAAATGTATATATCTTCATTGCAAAGATTATGTGTATTTTCAATATATCATAATAAAGACATTGTTAAGAGCAATATGATACTTTAGATTTAGGAAATTTATTTTTCTTAGGATGTACTCTGATGAATAAAACAATTTAAAATTAATTTTGAAAACAATTGTATTAATGTGAAATATGCAAGTTAATATGTAACAGATGTGATTAAAATGATATCAGATATCTTATTCATCTTAATTCATATGTTCCTTTACATTGAAAGAATAGCCCTATATACAACTATAATTATAAGCAGAAGATGTAGGTATTAATAAGTGGACAAACAGAGCGACTGAAAGAAGGCAGTCCTAGCAAAAGCCAATGTAGTGAGGAATGTGTTTTTCTCATGATTACTTGGCCTATTCAGCTTGCCTGGATCTCACTAGGTTGATCTGCTTTTCAAAATTCAACATACAGGGGTCACCTAAAAGCAGGTCTTTAAATTTTATGGCTGTAAATATGAAAGTTGCAAAAAAAAAAAATATAAAGCTACACAGACAACATGTAGCTCTCTTAGGAGAGTGCTTTGTTTTCAAATGATTAATCAGCTTTTAAGGAAGATTCATGAGATCAAAGAAGTTGAGTCAATCAGAATTTTTAACAGACTTTGATTAGCACTTCAGCATTTGTTTTCAGGCTTTTCTAGGTTTGAATAAACTTGAAAGCTCTAAATTTACCAGGGAATTTTTAAAATTACAGTTCAGCTCTGTTCCTTTAGTTCTTGTTGTTAATGTAGAGGTAGCTTTGTAAGATGCTTACCAATGATATGTTATGTGTATGATTGTTCTGTATGCACATATGTCTTTGTACCACATGTGCGCCTGATGCCCGTGAAAGCCAGAAGATGGCATTGAATTCCTGGGACTCGAGTTACAGAGGGTTGTGAGCCACATGCGGGTTCTGCAAAGTGAGCCAGGCTTCTCTGGAAGACTCTATGCTCATAACCACTAAACCATTTCTTGGCCTGGTTTTATTTTATTTTTTATTATTTTATTTTTAATGTTATGTGTGCATAGGTATGTGCAAGTACCTGTGTAGACTAGAAGAAGGCATTGAATTCTTAGGACTGAAGTAACCAGATAGTTGGGAGTTGGTTGATATGGATTCAGGATACTAAACTCAGGTCCTTTTCAGGGTTACAGAATTTTTTTTTTTACAGATAAAACTTTTGATGTAAATATGGACTCCACATAATATCCAAAGGATTCTCTTTATAATTTAAAAATTAAAAAAATATTATTTTAAAAGATATTTAATTTTAAGAAAATGAAAAGGAAAATTTAGGGTAGAGTATGGTTATTTTTTTTCATGTTGCTTTTGAGTTATACTCGTTCCTATAAGCAACTCTACCCATACTCCTGTAACTAACAACAATATACTCCTTGATTCACCAAAGTGGACTTCAATAGTACTCTTAGTTTGCTCCACCATTGGTTCCTTAGTGAGTGAGTTGACATTAATTCAAGTCTCCACAATAACTGTGTCACACAATGGTAGTCATACAAGTTTGTGATACAAAAACATTATTAAAAATCTCATTGTTTCTCAAAACTAATGTTGAACACAAAATATTGGGACTGGAAACATGGTTAAGAGCCCTGGATGCTATTAGAAGACCTGGGATTAATTCTCAGCACTTCCGGGGCAGCTCACAAGTATCTGTAACTCCAGTTTCAGGGTATCCAACACCTTATTCTGGCCTCCATAGGCATTATATGCATGTGGTACACAGAATTACATACAGCAGAGCACCAATACACAGAAAAGAAAAAAAATAGGAAAAAGAAAGAAATTCAGCACTAAGTGGTGGATCTCTTGTGAGTTTCAGGCCAGAGAGGTTACACGGAGACTCTACCACAAAAAAAAAAAAAAAAAAAGTCCTAATACTTTTACACAAATGTATTGGATGTATTTTTCCACCCTTGTGTTTTGATTTATGTCTGATAGCAGGTTAATTCTACAATGACAATGTTTTAAAGACAGTAATGATGACTGGAACAGGTACTGATCTATGAGTACAACATAATATCATTAAGAAACATTTTATTGATTTTTTTTTTTTCTGTGGAGGGCAGTTGTAGATCTCTGATTCCTGGACATCCAAATATTGTAGTGAATGGGTCCCCTCTCAGGGCATGGGACTCAAGTTAAACCACACATTGATTAGCCACTCCCACATGTTCTGTTACAAGATGTCATCAGCAAATCTGGCAAGCAGGAAAGATTGTAGGCCAAGGATTTAGTGCCTGAATTGGTGTCCAGGTTTCTCTTTCCATAACCTGCAGAGTACTTTCTCATGACAAAAAGACTAGGGTGAAGGGGTGAAGGCTCTATTCAGGCACAGGAGACAGCTTTCTGAACAGAACACTGATAGTACAGAAACTAAGATCAACAGTTCATAAATGGGACCTTACGAAACTTAAAAGCATCTGTAAAGCAAAGGACACTGCCAATTGGACAAAGCAACAGCCTACAGAATGGGAAAATATTTTATCCAACTCCACATCCCATGGAGGTCTAATAATCAAAATATATAAAGAAATCAACAAATGAGCTATCCAAAAATAATACAATTTAAAAATTGGGCACCCATCTATACAGAGAATTCTCAATAGAGAAATCTCAAATGGGTGAAAAACACTTAAAGAAATAGTCCACATACTTAGCCACCAGGAAAATGAAAATCAAAATGGCTCTGAGATTCTGTCTTACACTTGTCAGAATGGCTAAGATCAACAAACAAGAAAAGTAACAGCACAGAATGTCAAGGATGAAGAACACTCTGTCTTTGGGCTAGGAATGAAAACTTGTACACCCACTATGAAAATCAATGTAGTGGTTCCTCAGAAAATTGGAAGTTGATCTACCTTGAGACAATGCTGTACCCAAAGGACACTGCATCCTACTACAAGGAAACTTGCTTAACTATGTCCATTGCAGCTTTATTCATAATAGTCAGAAACTGGAAACAACCTAGAAGTCCCTCAACCAAAGAACAGATAAAGAAAATGTGGTTTGTAGATGTAACCAACCGTCTTATTAAATAGGAAACACAGAACCAATGCAAAGAAGAAAGCCAAGAGGTTAGAACTAAGAGCTAAAACCTTACCCTTCCTCCTGCGGTGGTCCTACCTCTCCAAAAGAGAGCTACTTCCTGTGTTAAAGTCTTTATATAGACATTTTGTTCTGCCTTCTCATTGGTTGTAAACCCAACCACATGACCGCCTCATCACTGCCTGTCTGTATAGACCTCCAGGTCTTCTGTGGTTGGTATTGAGATTAAAGGCATGTATATACAATGCTGGCTGTATCCCTGAACACACAGAGACTTACCCAGCTCTGCCTACCAAATGCTGGGATTACAAGTGTACGCCACCACTGCCCTGCTTTCCTATGGCTTGCTAACAGCTCTGACCCCCGGGCAACTTTATTTATTAACATACAAATAACATTTTAATACAAATAAAATATCACCATAGTGGTTCATTTACATAATGGAATATTACTCACCTCTTTAAAAAAAATGAGAGCCTGTTTGGAGGTTTGGAGGTTCAAGCAGCTACTCATACACAGCTGAAGGAAAAATCAGTCTTCCTTTATTCAGGGAAGGTCCAAAAATACAAATAATTCAAGAAACTAAACATCAAAAAAATAAAAACCTGCCGGGCAGTGGTGGCGCACGCCTTTAATCCCAGCACTTGGGAGGCAGAGCCAGGCGGATCTCTGTGAGTTCGAGGCCAGCCTGGGCTACCAAGTGAGTTCCAGGAAAGGCACAAAACTACACAGAGAGACCTTGTCTCGAAAAACTAACAACTAACTAACTAACTAACTAACTAACTAACTAACTAACTAAATACCCAAATAATCCAATTAAGAAATGGGATACATATCTAAACAGAGAATTCTCAACAGAGGAGTTACAAATGACCAAGAAACACTGAAAGAAATGTTAAACATCCTTAGCCATCAGGTAAATTCAAATAAAAACAACTCTGAGATTCCATTTTACATCTGTCACAATGGTAAGATAAAAAACAAAAGTGACAGCTAATGCTAGAGAGGATGTGGAAGAACTTGAACACTCCTCCACTGCTGGTGGTAGTGCAAACTTGAACTGCCAATTTGAAAATCAATATGACAGTTTCTCAGGAAACTGGGAATGGGTCTATCTCAAGACCAGTCTTGGGCATATACCCAAAGGATGCTCAAAATTACTGTGAGGATACTTGCTCAACTATGTTTATAGCAGCTTTACCTGAAATAACAAGAATCTGAAAACAACCTAGATGTTCTTCAACAGAAGAATGGATAAAGAAAATGAGGTATATTTACACAATAAAATATTACTCAGCTGTTAAAAACCATTGACATCATGAGCTTTGAAGACAAATGAATGAAACTAGAAAAGAACAAAAACAAAACAAAAAAAAACAAAAACAAAAACGAAAAATACTCATCTTGAGTAAGTTAACCCAGACCCAGAAAGACAAACATGCTATGTACTCACTTATAAGTGGATATGAGCTCTAAAATAAAGGATAACCATGCTACAGTCCACACTTCTGGAGAGGCTAGGTAACAAGGGGGGATCAAGAGGGGATGCTCAGATCTCCCTGGGTAGGGAAAATAGAAGAGACTTAGTTGGTAGGCTGGGTTCAAGTGGGAATCAGATCATCAAGGATCATATGAAGGTTGAGGGAGGGTACCAAAAGCGACAGCTGGAAAGGGGGTGCATTTCAGGGTCAGGCAGAAACCTGTTGCAAAGGGAAAATTACAGGAATCAACAAGAATAACCCCAGCTAGGAATCTTAGCAATAGAGGATACACAGCCTGCGCTGGCCATCTCTTGTGCCCAGGCCAGACTTCCAGTAGAGAGACTGGGACATCAACCCAACCACTACCGTCGATTTACACTCTGCCTTGCCTATGGGATGTGCCGAGGTAAGAGTGGCACAAAGATTGTGGACGTGGCCAAACAATCACTGGTCTAACCTGAGACCCGTAGCATGAGAGTGAGCCAACCCCTGACATTGCCTGTAGTGTCAAGATACAGAGACTGGATGGCCCAGAGACTTAGGATAGAACCAAGCATGACTGGAGGAAAAAGCTGTCAACATAATGATGTCTAACCATGTTCTGCTGTACTCATAGATTGATGTCTAGCCCAATCATCATCAGAGAGACTTCATCCAGGAACTGATGGAAACAGACACAGAGACCCACAGGCAAATACCAGGTTGAGCTTGAGAAATCCTGATGAAGATAAGGAGGAAAGACTGAAGGAGACAGAAGGGTCAAGGACATTCCAAGGAAACTCAGAGAATCAACGAATCTGAGTCCCTAAGAGCTCACAGAGACTGAACTAACATCCAGGGAGCCTGCATAGGCCTGACTTAGGCCTTCTGCATATATGTGACAGATGTGTAGCTTAGTCTTCTTGTGGGATTTCTAATAGTGGGAGAACGGCTCTTGAATGGGCTTTTGGGACCCTTTACCTCTCACTAGGTCGCCTTGCCCACCCTTAATACAAGGGGAGGTGTTCAGTCTTACTGCAAATTGATATGCCATGTTTTGTTAATATCAGTAGGAGACCTGCCCTTTTCTGAAAAGGAATGGAGGAGGAGTGGATGGGGCAGGGTCAGAGGGGAGGTAAGGGAGATGGACTGGGAGGAGATGCAGGAAAATCCGTGGTCAGGATGTAAAACAAACAAACAAACAAACAAATGACCATTTTTTAAAATGGCATCTTAAAATTTACAGGCCAATGATTGCAACAAGAAAAAAAAAAAGCATCTAGAGTGAGACAACCCAAACCCAAAAAGACATATGTGGTATGTGTTCACATATAAGTCAATCTTAGCTGTTGAGTAAATGATAATCAAGCTACAATCCACAGAACCAGAGAAGTCAGATAAAGAGGAAGGCTTTGGGGAAATGCATGGATATTCCTGGGTAGAGGAAATAGATTTTGTAGGTGGGCTGGGGACAGGTGGGGATGGGAGCAGGAGAAATATGGTCTGTGTGTGGGGAGGTGGGGAGGAAGGGATTAGGGAGAGAGTGCAGGGAGAGACAGTTTGATTGCAGGGCACTTGCGGGGAGGGAGGTGTATGGAAACCTGATGCAGTAGATCTTTCTGGAGTCTATTAGTGTGACCCTAGTTAGAATTCCTAGTAATGGAGGATGCTGGCCATCTTTTGCAGCCAGGCAAGGCTTCCATTATGGGACTGGGTTGCGTTCCGTTGAGTTATTGACCCTGAGATTCCTATGGAGATCCTTAAACAACCTAGGCTGGTGCTAGGACAGAGTATTGCTCTCTGAAAAATAGCAGCTGGGTTGTATTGCTTAGGACAATAACCCCACCTTCACTGAACATAGAGAGGTCAAGCACCAAAAATCTTAGTCCTTGAGTCATCTGTCCAGCCCATAGCTTCATTTCTTAACACTCATACCACATTGGAAAAGATCTCAAAGGAAATAGTACATGTTCACATTGATGATTTAATTCAACTAACCAACATTGTCCACTGTGATGTGTGTTCATACACTTTAATATCCAAATCTCTTTCTCTCTGGAAATTGTGTAACTTGATCAATTCTTGAAAAGTGGGAGAAAGTTATATTGTAAAGTCTAGAAATTCAACAAGAGTTTATTTACTGCAGAGTTGTCTCTGATGCATAATTTAGTGTTCTCCCAAGACCACAGTCATCATATGGTGCTGAGCAGAGATGTTGTAAATTTTAGGTATTCTAATTGGAGAACTAATGAGTGGTGATTTTCTTCAGCAATTATCATTACATTTCTTCTTCCTCCTTAAATTTACTTTATTATGCATAATTTATTTCTTGTGAAAATGTGTCTCATTTAGCCTGTCAATTGTTTATTCCTTTAAAAATAATCATTGGGTGTGTATGAGTGTGTGTGTGTGTGTGTGTGTGTGTGTGTGTGTGTGTGTGTATAAATTTCAGATTTTTTTCTTCTACCTTATGGGCAGTGGGAATCAAACTCAGCTTGTCTTACTAGGTGACAAGCATCTCACTGCTAGCTAAGTCAATTTAGATTCTTGTAAAAAAATTTAAATAATTAAAATGATTATAATATATTGTATCAGTTTATACTTCAGTTTTTACTAAATGTCTATTTTTTTTAAGCATGAGCCTTATTTCTCCATTTATAATTCTTCAAATTTATGGATGCAGAGTTTGAATCTCAGTGAAAAAGTAAAGGAGTTCCAAAGTTTATATATTTTGTAAGTAATAAAACAAAATCTGAGCCCAGTACTTACTTTAAGTGTCCTGTCCCATTCTTTTTTCCCCTTAACTAGTTCATGTGTCATACAATAATAATCCATTACTTACATCTTACAGTGCATTTTTATTTCTTTTATGTCAAGCAATTATGTCATCTCAGAAAAGGTGAAACAAACATTACCACCTCCATTTAACAAGAGAATGTTTTTAATATAAAATGTGTCATACAAATATAACCTAATTTTATTGGTATCTGTAAACATAAATAAACTTTATTGGCAAACAACTGAATACAATATTTACCACATACTTCTTACATTTCTTGTATCAATCTTACATGATTTTCACAAGGAATCCAAATCTAAGAGAGCATGTATTTTGCAATACAAAAAAGAAGTATCAAATTTAATGGTAAAGTTTTTGAAAGGATGAAATATAGAAGTACCAGCTTTTTGTGAGCGCTAAAAATTCTATTTGAAAATGGAAATGCTTCAGGATCTTGGGTTGTGTTGCTGAAAAATCCTTCTTGTGTGTTTTCCACACAATGTAGCCTCTTAGAATTCTGGAAGCTAAATGAAGCATAGATTGGGGACATCCACCATTCTCATCACAGCTGCTGCAATTTCATGAAGCCCATTACATGCTCAATGGAAAAGAAACCAACTGTCCATCTGTGTCATGTATTTTGTTTGGATTCTCACACTTGATTAGTGGGAGTAGTTTCCAGTGTGTCATAATCTGATTATTTCTCAGAGATTTTATGTGAAATCTAGACATGAACAATTAAATGTAAAACTTACCTTATCTGGATATGCGACACATTCATTATCATCTCATAATCTGGAAACAATTCCATTTTACCAAAAGAACAAATGATGGCATTTCCCTTGAACAAAATAATTAAGAAAGTTATATGTGAATCAGTTTAGGATTAATTGTGTAAAATTTCGCATTGGATAAAAACTACATATGGATCCTTAGGGAACAGTGGCAAAGAGCTGTAATGTGGAGAAATTGGTACCTTTGTTGATTTGTGAAAAAGTACAATAGCAGCCTGAGCAACAGGCTTTATGTATGACTTTGACAATTCAGCTTAAGACATCCCATCAGATCTTGGATACACTTGTCCCAGCAAACAGAAAGCTCTTTGCAAAAGCATTATCAACATTTATGTGTGAATATACAAAAGTAGAAATAGATAAAATTATCAGAAATTTACAGTATTTGTCAAGGAGTAATAATTATGTAATAAAAGTAATGTATTGCTTTAAATGGTTCTGGTACTTTAAGTGTACTCTATAAAATATTCCGAACAAGTATCAGAGGGTGTTTAGCATATTCATATATGATCATTTACATGTTAGATAAGGAGGGAAAATTTTTTAAAATGTAAAAGGTAAGGAAATGTTAGAATTTTAATTAAAAAAATCTTCTTACTTTGTAACTAATGGAAGAAATATAATACACTGAGAAAGATACTATACACCAGAGTCTTAATATGAAAATTAATGTGTAAGTGATTTTAATATTCATAACATGGTTAAAATGCATATAATATATTTTCAATATAGATAGCATGCAAATTATCTCCAATGTTAGTTCTTTTCCATCTATACTTTTTAAAGAGGTCTTAAATCATATGAGATATAACTTTCTGTAGCAGAAAGTAGAATTCCAAGCCATCATAAAAGGACATAGATAGAGACAGAGATTAAAAAAGACTTGGTGATTTTTTATTTTAATTGAAAACATCCATCTACCTGTAATATTTTGATGAAAAATGTCTGTATACAAAGCACCCAAAATCCAGTGGCTAAAACAAGTATCAATTAACATGTTTGCAAGAAACTTGGCTAATACCAGCTGAACTGGGAGTTCAGGTTTTACGTTAGGAACGTGCATGCTATGAGTAATAAGGACAGGTACAAAGACTTTTAATGTGTTACAGATTGAAGCAGAATATCCTGGAGTCAATATCAGCACAGGTTTAAATAATTCTTTGCTGCCTACCGTGAGAACTCATAAGCAAACTAGGAAAATTTGTTCACTGAATATTTTGTTCTATGATAAAAGCCCTTAGATTTCCATTCATCTTACTTTCAACATAAATCAATTACTTCAGTGAATATAAATACTTTTTGAAGGAAATATGATGGCTATCTGGGGAAGTGTGGTTGATGTTACAGAATCTCCACTTGACGCAGAATATTCAGGGGTGATTATTTATTTTTTCCTTGGTTTTAGTCTGACTTTGATTTTTTTTTTTTTGCACTTTTCTGCCAGTGGGAAATAAATGTTTAGGGATATATCCAACCAGAAATGCAAAATATAGAATCAAAGAGTAGAAATGAATATTTATCTTTTAAGTTTCCAATTATATCAAATAGTGCATCGATACAGGGGACATACAAATATGGCTTAGTCTGTTCCCTAAAACATTTTAATTAACCCTTAGGTGTGTCTGTCACTGTGATTATTGCCTTTGTGTACAAAGGTGAATATAATTTGTTTTCTTTTACGAAAAGTTTGTATTGTTGGCCTCACATTTCTCAGCCTTCTATCTCTCCAACAATCAATGTTTTTATTAATAATAAATGTTGAAGAATGTAAGCACTAGTGCTAGTGAACATCTGGTGGAATACTGAAGAATCTATGTTTCTGCATATTACCTCTCTAACAAAGATAACATAGTTGGTAGCTGGTAACTGTAAGATTTTGAAAAGCATGTTTGCTCAACTGTAGCAGAAAAAGGAAAGAATATATAATATTTGCTTTTGTTTATTTTTTATTTTTTGTTTTGAGGAAGGGGAATTGTTCAATACTTTCACAAAAGAAAAAAAATATAACTATTTCATTACAGAGGCTTATTAGCAGTAGTAGTCAAAAAGGTGGGCATTTAGGGTAAATTATTTATGTAACACATGCCTAACTTCAGGGAATGTTTACCCAAATCATGTGTTTGCACCTTTTATCAACTGATATAATAGGGCTATGTATGTCCAGTATTCTAACTTTTTAGGCCAGATACCAGCAACTTAGGTGGGAAGCTCTCATCAAGTGCAAGTTCATATCTCATAATTAAACACAGAATAATTAGTAAAGCCTTGAGAAGACTGAGGTCCACCCTCAAGAAGAATGTTGTTATTTCTAGTCTTGCTTGAGAATTGTGAAGGCATATCTTAGATTCCAGAAGTTAAACAAACCAATCAACCAAACAAAAACAAATAAACAAACAAAAGAAAAACCCACTACAACCTTCTACTATTTCCACTATACCTCCAAACACCATGACATGTGCTAGGTCCAAGGTTCCAATACTCAGAGTGGTGTTCATAGTCTCCTGAACCTGCTACAGAGCTTTTTGTTTGTTGAGGTAAAGGAGCCAGAGACTTATAAACATTTTGTCTGTAAGCTCTAAAGTGGGAAAATGGTGCTGATACTTCCTCAGTTGGGGTGGGGAAAGTTGACACAACAACTCAACCTTAAAATATTTGGAAGTTTATTTTTCATTTTGTATACTTATTTGTATAAGTATTTATACAGTATTGAATCATACTTTGATATATCTATACAACATATACTGGTTAAACTGTGATAACCAGCATTTTTCATTTCCATAAATATGTTTCACTTTTTGTGCTGAGAAACTGAGAAGCATGTGTATCTAGTTCTTTATAAACTATTTAACCAATTACTGGGATTTTTGTTTTCCTAATACTAGTGATTAGTAATGATGAACATTTATTTCATATACGTGTTAGCCAGTTTTGAAAAGAAGCCATTAAGGTTATTTGACATTTTAATCAAATTATGATTGTTATTATTATTAACATTGAATTTCAGTCATTTATTTATTTTATAAATAGTTTGAAAAGCATCTCATCATTTGGTATCTACCTCTACAGTTCAGTCACATTTATTTTCTACCTTTTTCTGCACAAACATCTCATGAAAAAGAATGTAAAGAAGAATTACTTCTGTAGTCTAGCATTAAAATTTCACTCAAATAATGAGCTGGTGTAATAACTTATGAAAGAAAAAAATACAGTGAGTTTCAAGTTCTCAATGCAGTCAGTTATGATGTGGGGCTGGCTAATTGAAAAATCCATGTGCTGGAATAACAAAAGTTTGTTTGTTTCTGGCCTTGCCTGTGGAAAGCCTACAATTTCTGGTGAGTTTTATGGACAGTTACAGAGGAAAAGACATTTAATAGATCAACAGCCATACATCAGGTACTGAGGATTGTGTTAATTTACTGAAGCAATGAAAGTACATCTTTCACATCAGCTGTAATTGAAATCAACACCTGGTTAAACTTATGGCAATACACTGTCTTTCTCCACAATCTGTTTTTTTCACAGACTGTATATAGGAGTTAGAATATGTGTTGAAATCATTATCCTTTTGTTTTTAAGACCATGAAAGTGGTACTAATCTTGACAATTCTTGAAGGGATTACACATTGCTTTTTGTTAACAATTTTTCTCTTCATGGAGAAAGATTCACTGGCTTTTACACAGACTTTTCCAATTCAATAACTCTCATTCTATAGGTTTAGAAAAACAATGTAAAGATTATCCCTGCTGAAAAATATGCCAATTCTAATATTGTATTGTGCAACTGGAGAATTAGCTTCATAATTATCCCTGTGATTAATAACCAGTTTTCTGAGAAACCAGAGACTCAATGTAATGGATCTGAAACAAAATTCTGTTGAACCTCTGACCTCAATGATTTAGTAATCTTACTGCAGGGTCACAGTGATATTTTGACTTCTTGATCTAATGTCACAGCCCTTTTCTAGAAGACACTGAAAATTTTGATTAATGTAGTTTCTACAGTATTAAAAAGGTATAAATTTTCTTGAGAATGTGTAGGAAAATTAACTGCATAATTTTCATCATTTTACTGAGAGTTTTGTCAAAGTAAACCAGCCTCCACTTCTGCTATGATTTCATTTACATCCCTTTTGAAAGTTGGGTTGAAATCAAATTCCCAGTGCAGCAAACATTTAGGAGGTATGCTCCTTTCTTAAGTACTTAAGTCATGATATCGGAGCCATTGTGTGTGGAGATGAGATGCTTGGCATAAAAAGGAAGTTTAAGTTTGTAGCCTGTGTTATCTTTGTCTTGTGTCCTTTCCAAAATGTAACAACACAGTTAATTCTCTCCGGGGGTAAAGTACCCCCTAACATAGACAGCATGCATCACTATACACAGACTCTATATTCTCCTTCATCTTTGATTTCACAAGCTCTCAGATCACAATATGATTTCATGATATTTATAAATCACCTTGTCTATTATGTTTTGTTAAAGCATCACAAACAGACCTAGACACTTTACTGAGTCTGGACCAATTAATTAATTCAAATTGAACAACTGAGGAGTCACAAGATTCAGAGATTCACATCAGACTTCTGTTTACTTGATAAAACTTTCCTGTGCATGTTTACCAAGTGAGAATTCAATTGTTTCATATGTTTTATAATTTCTAGGAAAATCATGATCTATTAGCCAGTGGTATAATCTTAAATATTCATAGTATTTTGACTTGGTATTCTTTATACATTACTGTAACCATGTTGAATGTGATTTTGGTGATCAAATAAATGCTTTCACTTGTCCCCTGTTATGACAAGATCTAATTGGCCTCATTATTTTGTGGTTTTTGATTTTCATATTAAGTTCTGGTCCACTGAAAGAACTGACCAGAGGGAGATGAAGGATCCTACGTGCTCTTCTCAAATCAATATTTCTCATAATTGTGGTGAACAAATATATTTTCAAGATGAACAAAAAATAGGTGAGTAGGTTTGAAGTTGTTGTTTTGTTTAATTATTTTTGTGTGTATTTATGGATGAATGTATGTGCATGTATACGTGTGTGATTTTCTGAGATTGCATATGTGTAAATGTCAGAGGAAAACTTACAGAAGTAAATTCTTTCTTTCATCCTTGTAGGTTACAGGAACCAAATTCAGGTTATCATGCTGGCACCAAACACCTTTATCCATTGAGTCCTTGTACCTCTTCAACAAATAGGTTTCCGTATTTAGGGTTTCTGTTGCTGGGATAAACATCATGGCCAAAAACAACATGGGGAGGGAAGGGTTATTTTAGTTCACAACTCGTAGATCACGCTCTGTCACTAAGGGAACTCAGGACAGGAAGTCAAGGAAGGAATCAGGAACTGAAGCAGAAGTCGTGGAAATCTGCTTTCTGGCTTGCTCCTAATGGATTTCGTAGCCTGGTTTCTTAGAAACTTGCTCAAAGGTTGCTACCGCCCGAATGGTGTGATGCCTATTAAATGAATAAAATTAAAAAAAAAAA
Source organism: Peromyscus californicus insignis (assembly GCF_007827085.1). NCBI lineage: Eukaryota > Metazoa > Chordata > Mammalia > Rodentia > Cricetidae > Peromyscus > Peromyscus californicus. The sequence goes on along the minus strand of NW_026294617.1, from coordinate 54,597,676 downwards.
TGCCACATAAGTGTGTTCACAGGCCAATTATTAGGAGACATTATTTCTCAATCAAGGTTTTCTCTTTAAAAATTACTCTGACTTGTTCCAAGTTGACAAAAATGAACACAACAAAAAGAAAACTAGCCGGCACAAGCTGTAAAGTAGAAAATCCATTCCAGTTTCCCAGTGTCCCTTTGCCAATGGCAATCTCTGTCTTTATAATGTCAACAAGTATGGATTTCTGCTTTGTTAGCATAAGTCTACCCATTTCCATGTCCCATACCACCAAGCAAACAATCCAGTAGAGCTACTTCTATGCCAAGTTGCACAATTAAATCTAAAATCTTAGTAAAAGAGTCCATGACAACTTATTCACCCTTATCCAACATTAAATTCTTTCTACCAATTCTTTTCCCTTTCAGTTGTCATTTTCTTACATGTAATGTTAAGATTTAAATATTTGATCAAAATCCAAGCTGGTTTTTTTTTTTAGTGTGTGTGTGTGTGTGTGTGTGTGTGTGTGTGTGTGTGTGTGTGTACTCCCCCACCCCCACCCCCCTGCTGATCATCATTCTTCTTCGATTTTATGAGTCTGGCACAGGGTGTGGGGGAGCATTTATATATCTATACATAAAGGTAATATAAATAGCACTTGAAAAGGATCCAGCTTGTATTGTATGTCACGTGCCTTAAAGAAAATAAATGTGGCTTCCTGGAGAATGTAGATATAATCTCATATCCTGAGGCTTTTGCTTCATGTGGAGGAAGATAGGTCAGTATAATTGTGATAGAGAGCCCAGCACTACTAAGTGTAGTAAAACTTAACCTGCTGAGAGCAGTGAGAATAATTCATTGGTAATCATAACTCACCAGAATGAACATCCCAATGTGCTCAGCTTCAGGGGGGGTCTTCACACATATCAGCAACCCAACTGAAAGGATAATATACTTTCTTAATAAGTATTCTTATTTAGCAAAAGACATAAGCTTGTAATTTTGATTTGTATTGTAATCTACACAGTTATTGGATGAGATAATACCTCTAATTCTTAGCAAATAAACCCCTTGTCTACAAGTGATAAAGGTTCCTCTCGGGATCCAGTAGAAGATCCTAAGTTATTTATACTGTGGTTGGAATGGGAATTTGAATACTTTAGCTTACCCAGTGCTAGTATGGTTTTGTCCAGCAGTATTTAAAGCAAATGACCATAGTCATTTTATGTAGTCCTTGTTTTTTTCTCAAAATGTTGAAATGTTCTCTATATTTAGAGGAGTATTTCTAATATTCATTAGAGTTACCAAATATATATAATTTATATATCTCTCTGAGCAATTTATGCCATGTATTGTTTATACTATATTTAGTACTAGAAATTGTAGCTATAACTGCGTGAGATTAAAAATCTTATTCCAGAAACCAATGTCCCTCTGTTTTTGTGAATCACCACTCATGTTCATATTTGAGGGTCTTTCTGTTTCTTCTGTTGGAATCTTTTATGTTCTTCCAAACATAAGTGTTCCCACTATTTTCCAGAAATTTCTCATAGAAATATGCACAGACACCTCAAACAACACACTCTTAACCAGTGTCTACAACTTCATCCTCTATATGTTGTTACTGTTCATTCAGGTTTTTGTTTGCTCCTTTCTAGGTAGTGTCTTCTATACATGTCAGGGGTTTTACATGCAGAAAATCTCAACAATTTGATTCCCTAAACAAGATTTTCATGATGATAATACTAGTTGACTGCTACTGGGGAAATCTGACAATTTGCAAACACTAAATGAAGAGCTACAGGTAATCAATACCTGCTAAGAGAGAAAGAAACAGTTTTCTACAAGGAGGATTCTGCTGATAGCTTATCCAATCATAAGTAGTCATGAAAAAAATGTGCATAGAAACAGAATTTCAGGAGGAGTAAAGGGAGAAGTGTGAAATTTCAGTGAAAGTACAGGGGACACATAAGAAGATAAAGCAAAAGAGAAGGGTAAAATGATATAGACTACTCAGAATGCTATTCTAAAAACGATAAAGATTTTAAATTTAAAAATACAGTAAGTTATACACAGTGTAGTATTTTTATGGGACTCCTGAGTGTTAAAATGAGTGGGGATCTGATTCCTGTGCCTTCTCTTGGGCTCTTTTCCTTCTGTTGATTTGCCTTGTCCAACTTCAATGTGATATTTTTATCTTATTATATTTTATTTTGTTATGTTCTGTTATCTCTTAAAAGCCTGTTCTTTTCTAATGAGAGACAGAAAGGAAGTGGGTCTGGATAGAAGGGGAGGTGGGGAGGAACTTGGAGGAATAGAGGGAGGGGAAACTCTACTTAAAATTTATTGTATGAGAATATAATCTGTTTTCAATAAAAAGGAATATGTATCATATAAATCAAAATAAAAAACAATAATCACTTATAATTTCTTTGTCAGAAAAATAATAATATAAAAATAAATTCATTCTTACTTTAAATTTAAGTGACCTAATTTCTGAATAATCGTGGAAAATGCAACACCACATGATGATGGCTGAACAGGCTGTAGCTTCAGAATCACCAAATTTTATTATCATCTTCTTTCAGGACCTTTGTCAAATTAGTTATCAATTTCTTCATGTTTTGTTTTCTTTCGACAGGGTCTCTTTATGTATTCCTGACTGACCTGGAACTTGCTATGTGTGCCAGGCTGGCCTCAAACTCACAGAGATATGCCTGCCTCTAGAGGTCCCTGTGGGCTTCTATTAAAGGTGTATGCCACCACACCCTGCTTAGTTACCCATATAGAAAGTGGATACGTGATCTTAAGTGAGAGACAATGTGCGGCACTTATGAGACACTAATTAGTGGTGTCATAAGAAGTTGCTGAGATACATGTTTTCATGAGTTTTACTGTTAGCAAGGAGTACTTTCTTCATACAGAAATCTTCTGATGCAGGAGAGTACCTCTGGAGGCAGTGGGAATTAATGTCAAGCTGGGGGAGATGTGACAGCCAAATTCTAGGTTCACTTTTGTGTGACAGTAGGTTACCAAGGGGTTAATGTGATTCCTCACTTCTCCCACTGCCCTGAAACACTCCTTCTTCATTTCCATCCCTACTTGACATCTCAGATTTCTCTTTTCTATGCCTGTGAAAATTATGATTTTCCTTTAATTAAAATTAAGTTCACTAAAAAAATACAATAAGTTACTAACATTTTCAACCTATAAGTAATATATTCTGCCTGGAGTTTAAATTCACTGAAAATAAAATTTAGTGACACTGTCATTTTGTATAATTGTAGAATAAATTGAAATTCTAAGTGGCCTTTACATCACAGGATCAATATTCAACTACTTCAATTAGATTCTCAAATTGTAATTTCTACTCTTTGATTTATTGGCAAGAATCTTCAGTTTTCTTTATCTTATGCTACCATTTGTAAAATGTGGATAGAAATGGTACCCAGAGTGCACATTTATTTTTAGTGTTGAATCAGCTAATACCAGTTAAAAAAATTCACAAATGAATTTTGTGCTGCCTAGTATTAAAAAATATTTGCTGCCTAGTATTAAAAAAATACATATTAGTCTTTATAAGGCCTGAGAAGCCTGAGTATGGGGGTGGACTGTGGCTCATAATCCTATGGAACAAGCAATGCTATAGTGTTGAAGGACTCATTCATCCAGCGTCCAGATGCAGAGATACAGTAAAATCTCTGAAAATGTAAATGTGTGAGTTAGATAGATTCATATCTAAAGTCAGTTATATTAGTCTTAATTTTTTATAACATCATTTTTTATAAAAATGGGTTCTCTATCCTTACATTTGTATGTTACCATCTATAATTCTTTATCATCTTTGATATATATTATTTGGTATTTATGATGCTGCTTTCAAGGTCTGTCTTGAAAGAAATACCTGTTATCTGATTATAAAATAATTAAAACTTAGAGCTCATTTATTGGCTTTTTCTGAACTTTACTTATTTATTGTGTGCATATGTGTTTGTGAACAGGGAAAAAAAATAAGTGTAAGCATGCCATGATCTGCTTGCAGAGGTCAGAGGATAACTTGTAAAGTCAGTTATCTCTTACTACTATGTGGGTACCAGAGATTGATTTTTGTTTGTTTGTTTTTTGAGACAGGGTTTCTCTGTGTAGCTTTGGTGCCTGTCCTGGGTCTCGCTCTGTTGACCAAGCTGGCCTTGAACTCACAGAGATCTTCCCGGCTTTGCCTCCCGAGTACTGGGATTAAAGGCATGCGCCACCACCGCCCCTGCTCCAGAGATTGATTTTATGTTGTAAACCTTGTCAGTATGCAGATTTAGCCACTGTATCATCTTACAGCCTCTTTCTTTTTTGGTTTTATACAAATGAACTGTATGAGAAAAGGCTTTGCATTGCTCATGACTTGCAGTAACGTCTACCTCATAGGAAACCACTCTGTACTTGAATTCTTTACAAGATCAATACCCATTAAGTCAGGGCTTCCACTAAGCACTCAATAACAGCTAGTTAGTGGTTTGATGATGAAAAAATATACCTTTAAATTTGTTAACTTAAGAGACTATTTATTATTTTGCCATATAACTGTCTTAGAATATTATTGCAAAAATAATAGATGTGATGGGTCAGTAGACTGTTTCATGTTCTCAGTTCAACTTAACTCAAATAATTATTTTTAAAATCCATTCCTTTAACTACCTATAATATATAATCATTATTTCTCCTTCCTGTGACAAAATAAAACAGCTTGCCTGTTATAAAACTGATTTAATTCTGGGTAGTAAATGCCTTTCCTTAAATTTAAACACATTGCTCTTTTTTATATCAAGGATGTTTCTCAGCGATAACTATTACTTCATTTCTGAAGCCTTCTATAGCTTTGATTCTTTCGTAACCTCAGTATAATTTCATTTTTTCTATTATTCATAAGATAGTTCAGAATTGCTGTTCTTTTGATAGCTGCAGAATGATTGCTTGTATCCTGTGCTGGGAAACATAAATGAACTCGCTCCTGGGGAAAATTCAAATCTAACAAGGGTGCTAAGGATATGTGGTAACAGTACTGACAAATAAACACCACAAGATGAAGTGAAATAGGATGCCTTGAAGCAAATACTGTACTCATAAGTTTTATAATGTCATACCGTGTATGTTTTTAATTTTTAAACCAGTGTGTATGTGTATGTTTCTGTATGTGTGTGTGCCAGAGCACATGTGAGGAAGTGTCTTAACTTACAAGAAGAGTTCACTCACCCTACCATGTGGGTCCTGTGAATTAAACTTAATATCAATTTCCTCTATCCTATAGGCTACTTCACTGGCCCTTATCTCATGGTAATTTTAGTGTCATTTTACTAATTGCTTCCAGACCTTTGTCTTATTTAATGAAATATGATGTACAAATGTGTCCTAATTAGGGTTACTATTACTGTGATGAAAGACCATGACCAAAGCAACTTGGGGAAAAAAAGATTTATGTGACTTATGCTTCCGTATCACAATTCATCATCAAAGGAAGGCAATACAGGAACTGAAAGAGAGCAGCAACCCAGGGGCAGGAGCTGATGCAGAGGCCGTGGAGGAGTGCTGCTTACTGGCTTGCTCCTCATGGCTTGCACAGCCTGCTCTCTTATAGAACCCAGGTGGATAATTCCAGAGACACACAGTGGTCTGAGCCCTCCCACACCCATCACTAATTAAGAAAACAAGCTTGCCTGCACCCTGATCTTAGGGAGGCATTGTCTTAATTGAGGTTCCCTCCTCTCAGATGACTTTAGCCTGTGCTAACTTGACATAAAACTATCCAGTAAAAAAAAAAAAATATATTTACTTTAAAAAAAAACTATCCAGGAATGAACTTTTACTATAAAAATGCAGGTGCACTGCATGTGGAATAAAACATTTTATGATCACAAAGAAGGAAATATCTTTCACTCTTTCAGCATGCAATAGCCTTTGAGAAATTTTAGGTATAGGCATTTTGATACACGTTCTTTTAAACAATAACAGAGTTTTGTAGTCCTTTCATGTATCGTGTTTTTTCTTTCTACTTTATTTTTACAGGCACACATTGAGTTTCACAATGATAAACTGACTTGTTATTAGTCACAGAGAAATTGCTCAATGTGCCTGTAAATTTTATTGTTACAAATATCTCTGTAGTTCACGAAAAGGATATGTAAATAAATTAGCACAAGAGTATTTTAATTTTCTATTTAGACATTATATGTGAAAGGGAATAGAATATTTTATAGCTAGGTTGAAGCAAACCATATAAAGTGTCTAAAATATGATGCTGAAGGTATTGCACTTAACAGTCTTTCACAATCAATTTTGTCAATGAAGCTGCCTTAAAATGTAAATTTCATGCAAATTTTCTTCATTGAGAATCTCGGAAATAATATAAACTATATCTGCATTCAATTACTGAGTAAGTCTAACAGTGATGAAAAGTAAATAATATAATATATTCTGCTTATTTGAGTTAACTTGATATGCTATATTTACAACCTTTGTATATAGTATGCTTGATTCAGATATGAGCTATTGTATGAATTTTCTGTATTTTGCCTTTCTTTTTGTGTCAATAATTTGTTATAGTGAAGCACCAGAATCTGCTACAAATTCAGCATATAAGATAGTACCATGTACTAGTAACTGGGTAAAAAGTGCAAAAGATATAGACTTAATTACATAATTGATAGTTTTATAAGAAGACATGTATGTGCTCATATCATTCCAGTGGATAATTTAGACAATTGCCAAGAAGACTAAGGAATCATAAGAGTCAAATATTAAATATGACTTATAGTTGAAAATAGTGCTTATAATTTTCACTTTTGATGTAATTATCTTAAAAATATTTTCTTCTTACTTTGCATAAAATCCATGTGATGTAACATCTGTTTAGCACTGATGAGCATTTGCTCAGGAAAAATTATTGTTAGGTCTCTGACTTAAGCTTTGCCAATGATCAAAATAAAAAAAAAATTACTCAAGCTGTTATTTTTTAGTGAATGACTCTTATCTGAAAAAATGGTTTTATCCTCTGAAGAATGTGAATATGAAGAAAGCAGGTAACTATTCTAATCTATACAGCTCATGTGCTGAGCTTGCATTCTCTTTAGATGCTGTACATGGGGCTAAATACTTTGAAACTGTTATAACTTTAGCCTACCCCCTCACATGACTTGGTTAAGTCTATATACTACTTATCACATTGCCATAAAATAAAAATACTAGCTTACAACCTCAAATTCTTGTGAAATATCTTGCTCAAACCACTTTAAGAATGCGAGAGAAATATATTTCTTGTGCATTTATCTTTGTTATTAAACATAACTGTGATGTTTGGTATTTTTTTTTTCAACTTGATACCAAAGTAGAAATATCTGAGAGGGAGGAACTCCACTGATGAATTGCCTCTGTTATAGTGTCCTGTACATAGTGGCCTGGGCCACGCCCACTGTGAGCAGGGCCACTTCTGAGCAGGTGGCCCTGGTTTATCTAAGAAAGTAAGCAGGGCGAACCATAGAATACAATCCCTGCTCTTCTTTCAGTTTCTGCTCAAGATCCTGCTTTGACTTCCCTCAGTGTAGATTGTGACCTGGATGTTCTGAAACAAAATGTAGCTCTTCCTTCCCCAAGTTGATTTTGATCACTGATTTAATCAAAGCAGCATAAACCAAACCAGGGCACAGACATTGCTTCAAACTTTAGGGCCATATGAACACTAATAATGAGTTAATTGTGACAGGGCCAGAAAAAAAAAAAAAACAGCTACTGCATCTAGATGACATTTCTCCACTGCTAAGATACCCCTAATGCTGTGAAATATGCTATTAGTTTCTAAAATGACAAAAAATTTGAAAATTTCCATAGTCTAATACTAAGCATCACAATGTCACACACCTTCCCACTTGATATTTGAGCATGTGATCAACTTTGGTGTCTCATCTTCATCTTCAGCACACAATTTAAAGTCTCTGGGCAGTCGTGAACTTATTAATGAGCTGGTCTCCTAAAGGAAAAGAATGTGAATACCCAGAGTGATGTCCCAAATTAAAAAAGGTAATACACTGTGTCCAGTGGCAAGAAGCACAAAGAAGAAAGTATGCACTGCATCTGGTGGAAAACCAGATGAAAGCCTGTTCATGTGAACAAAAATCTAAGATTAACTTATAAAAATTTAAGTCTGTCAGTCTAATAAAGTAAGACATTTTGTTCAAAGTTGATAGAAGACAAAGCATTTCCATTTCCATTTTGAAGGTTTCCATACTCTGGTGTTAATATTATTTCCTAAGTCTATAAAATTATTTCCATAAAAAGTTGCAATTACTTTTGATTCTACCTTTCATTTCTTTAAATAGAATATGTAACACAACAAATCTTATAATTGAACCTAGTATTATTTATAATGTCTGTTTCATTACTTAAAACTTTAAAATGAAGTTTTAGCAGTGAGTTCACAGACAGTTGTACCTGGGCACCATTTCTACACCTTGATTCCAGAGTGGGAGGATTTTTGTTTTCTGATAAAAATCAAGAGGCTAGAATGAAATGCAAAAATATTCCACATAATGAAGGACATTATGGTCATTACCTGATTTATATATGAACATTAGTGTAATCATGAAAAACCCTGCTGAGTCCATCATTTTTTATAAGGCCTATTCTAATAGCTATATTCAAATTAATGACTCAAAATCATTTTCTTTTTGTTGGTTGTAATATGTTACTTACTGTTACCATAAAAATTCACTGTGTATTCAATAATATACATTTATGCACATAATATTCAAATTATTCTTTTAGTGGCTTATTCATATTATTGAGTGAAGTAATAATTTCTTTTACTTTTTAAAAAATATTCTTTTATTAGTTTACAAAAATCAGATTCATTATGCCATTTTAAAAACTATTTTGTATTGTTTCTCCCTTACTTCCTGTTTGTGCTTCCTCCCTAGTGTCATCCTATTTGCAGTTTCCTGTCATGTGACCTTTTTCCCTTCCCTCCACTTTCCCAGGACCTCTTGTCCTGGTCTCTTCATCTCCTGTCTAGCTTCATATGTTATCTTCTGTAGCTTAAAATCCTATGGGAAAGCAAACATATATTACGGATTAGTATTTTATATAATGTATAAATAGAAAGATTATATGATGTAAATTGGAAAGAGAGAAGGTTTTTAGATATTCTTTCCTTTCAATATTCCTCTATTTTGTCAAATTTCAGTATCTTAGTTCATATTCTACCATGTAAAAGAGTGACCATGAAGGGTTATATATTGTCTACAGCATTTTGTAACTCATCAATATCAGTGCTTCCATATAACTTTTGATAGCATTGCATCAGTTTTAAATGCACAGGTTTACAAATATGCTGGGATGTTGTTCTCAAATTCTGTGAATGTGTTCAAAATGTATCATTACTTTGGAATGAACTGAAATTTTAACCATTTCTCTTTCACAAACATTATATATGTATTTTCTTGTGTATGTCTTTACTAATATTGCACCATTTTGAGGAAAATTATCAAGGACATTTTTAGATTAGATACTGGATACTTACAGCATTGTTACCAGAGATACTATTTTTATAGACACTATTATTTGAACTTATACATATACATTTCTAAGTTCACTTTTATTTTCAATATTTTAGAGCATTGGTTTGCATTTCACTTTATACAAATCAACATTTCCTGTAATTTTTAATTCTTTTATAATTTTAATTATTTCTTTTTCTTAAAAAAATGATTTTACTAGTAATAGAATTATATCTCTTTCCCTCCATCCCTCCCCTGTAGGCCTCTTTTGAGTCCTTTTCACACCCCTCCACTCTGAAGTTGATAGCCTCTTTTTCTTTTCTTTTTTTTTCTTTTTTTTTTTTTTTTTTTTTTGGTTTTTGGAGACAGTGTTTCTCCTTGCAGTTTTGATGCCTGTCCTGGCTCTCACTCTGTAGACCAGACTGGCCTTGAACTCACAGAGATCTGCCTGGTTCTGTCTCCCGAGTGTGCTGGAATTAAAGTTGTGTGCCACCACCACCCAGCTCCCTTTTTCTTTAACAATACTGATTACATATATATGTTTGATTTTGCATATACACACACAAAATGCTTTCTGAGTCCAGTTTGTAGCTTGTGTATGCCTGCTTTCAAGGCTCACAACTCTACTGAACAAACAATAAAGAGCTCATCTCTGGGAGAGGCTAATTCTCCCAGCTGTCCATCATTGCCTGTAACGCTTGATCTATAGGTGGAGTCCCAAAACTTTTTCCTTTCCATGTTAACATGTCCTTTGGTATTGCAATTGTTCTGGCCTTGTTTATGGGGGCATCTGTAAGAAAGTCTGTCTCACAGTGGACTTCCTGATATTCCGTCTCTTACAATTTATCTACCCTCTCCTTTGGAGATATTTGCTGAGCTGTAGATGCAGAAGTTGTAATGTAGCTGTATCAAATGGGGATGAGATCACCATGACACTCTCATCTCTGCTTTGTGGCTACTTCTGTGTAGCTAGAGTTTTCCTGGTCCTGCCTGGCCCATGGTCAGGATAAATCTCTCTCATCTGCCAGTCCTGCAGCCGCTTAGACCCAATCAAACACACAGAGACTTATATTGCTTACAAACTGTATGGCCTAATGTCTCAGGCTTTTGCTATCTAGTTCTTACATCTTAAATTAACCCATTTCTATAAATCTATACCTTGCCATATGACTCATGGCTTACCAGTATCTTACATGCTGGTACTCATGGCGGCAGCTGGGAGCATCTCCTTGCCTCAGCCTTCCATTCCCAGACCACGTCCTGCCTATACTTCCTGCCTGGCTACTGGCCAATCAGCACTTTATTTATTAACCAATCAGAGTGACACATTCACAGAATAGAGACCATCCCACAGCACTTCCGGATTTCTTTTTTTTTTTTTCAAAAAGGAAGGTTTTAACTTTCACATAGTAAAATTACATATAACAAAACAATTATCAAGCATGAATTACAGTTACAATATTTAGTCTATTTATAATATCTAGTCTATTTGTATTTGGCAAAATTAAAGAAGATATCCTATCTATCGTATATTTGTGAGTCTAAGGTTTCATATCTAATTTATTTCTTGTCATAACTAAGGAAATTATAACTATCAAGTTTTCAACTACATCAAAGACCTCAGAAGGATATAGTTCTTGTTTTCTTTGTCTCCATTTTCTGTGAAGCTTCTTTGATGGTGAAAGCTATAGTTATCTGAGGACATAAGGATAAAATTAATAATACTTTATTATCTTCTTAACATTTTAAACTGAGTAGTTTCAGCCAGGCTTTATTTAAGAGAAATGATGATTTTGAATGTTATTGTATTGTTTCCAATTACTAATGAAAATGTTTCAGAATATCATATTTAAGATATCCTGTATAGTCCCTAAAAGGGATTCATGGATCACTTTGGGAATGGGAAATACATGAGATCACCATGAGTAAATTTGGGGCAAGGTGGGGAGCAATAGAGAGAAGGGAATGGGACATGAGAACATGAGGGAACTGGATGGTCGATCTGGGGAAGGGATGGAGTCGGGAAGCAATGAAAGAGATACCTTGATAGAGGGAGACATTTTGTGGTTAGGTAGAAACCTAATGCTAGGAACGTTCCCAGGAATCCACAAGGATGACCCCAGGTTAGACTACTAGCAACAGTGCAGAGGGTGCCTGAACTGACCTACCCTGCTAATCAGATTGGTGAGTACCCTAACTGTCATCATAGAGCCTTCATCCCATAACTGATGGAAGCAGATGCAGAGATCCACAGCCAAGCACCAGGCAGACCCCTGGAAGCCCAGTTGAAGAGAGGGAAGAGGAATTATATGAGCAAGAAAGGTCAAGATCATGATGGGGAAATCTACAGAGATAACTGACCCAAGCTCATAGGAATTCATGAACTTTAGACCAACAGCTGTGGAACCTGCTTAGGACCAGGTTAGACCCTCTGCATTTGGGAGACAGTTGTGTAACTTGGTCTATTTGAGGAGCCCCTGGCAGTGCATCAGGATCTATCTCTGGTGCATGAACTGGCTTTCTGGGGCCCATTACCTATGGTCAGATGCCTTGCTCAGCCTTGATGCAGTGGGGAGGGGCTTGGTCCTACCTCAATTGTACATACAAGTCTTTGTTGACTCCACCTGGGAGGCCTTACCTTTTGGGAGGAGGCGACGAGGGGTGAGCAGGGTGGCAGGAGGCTGTAGGGGAGCAGAAGGAGGAATGAGAGGGGGATCTGTGATTGGTATGTAAAATGAATAAAAAAATTTCTTAAATAAAAAAATATCTTGTATATATTTGCAGTTTGTGACTGATACTTCCCACATTTCAAGAAATCATGTTCTGCTCCTTGTTTTTCTGGTTTGTGTTTAAATATTACCAGATTAACAATCATTTGCTTACCTAATATATCAATCTATAAGAATTCTGAAGACACAAGCTTTCTGAGAGGTAATACTGAGTTTTTGTCTTAGTTATTTTCTATTCCTGTGAAAAGACACTAAGGAAAGCATCTTACAGAAGAGGGTTTTTATTTGGTGTTTACAGTTTCAGAGGGTTAAAATCTATGACCATCTGGTGGGGAAGATGGCGGCAGGCAGGTATGAATGGTCCTGGATTGGTAATCAGTGTCTCAGATCTTATACTTGGATTTATAACAGAACACAGAAGAGAGTTAATTGGTATTGATGCTGGGCTTTTAAAACCTCAAAGCCCGCCCCAAATGATGCACCTCCTCCAACAGACCATACCTCCTATTCTCTCTAACCAACCAGAGACAAAGTATCCAAATATATGAGCCTGTGGGGTCCATTCCCATTGAACCCACCAGATTGTTCCAAAGGAGACATTTGAGAAGACTTTGCAGCCTGTGCAGAGGATATTCACTTCAAGCATTTGAGAAAGAAACTGTTACTGTACAGAAAAATAGTAGAAAACTTTGACAAGCTTTTCAGGTCTGAAAGATAGACCCAAGCCAAATAAAAGAAAAAAAAGTCCACATAGATCTCAGCATTGTACTTGTGACTCTACTGCTATTAGCAGCAACCACTATAATATTTGCACAAAGCTGAGAAACTGTGAGAGCCCAAAAATGCCAAGAAGACTTGAGCAATGGGACTAATAAATGGCTAAGTGGGTAAAGGTGCTTGTTACCAAGTCTGGAGACCCGAGTTCAACTGCCAGCATCAATTGTTAGAAGCAGTTAACTGACTCCAGGAAGTTGGACTCTACTTCCCCATATACACAGTGCACTGCGTGTACATTCATGCATCTGCATGAGCACACACTGAAATATGCTCACATACATGCACAGTAATAAAAAACAGGTAAGCAAATAAATATATAGGCATCAGCCATACACAAAGAACTAGAGGCAATAAAGTAATGCTTGGAGAGGAATACATAGTCTTCCTCGGGCAAGAGAAGATCAATTGGTTATCCAATACCAAATGGTAAGCCTTAAAAACATACAAGTTGTAGCAGGAATCTTAAAAGGTCTAATTAATAAAATCAAACCTGAGGCCAGTTATTGGAGTGAATGCTGGAAGATCAGAGAAGCAGAACAAGCCACACCTTGTTAGTTCCTCAGCTGGTCCTGTTTCCTCAGACTGGAAGCCTCTGAGTCTTCATCCAGAATGGATCTCAGCTGAACTGTTGCTAGAAGCCTGAAACTTAACCAGTTAAAAGCTTAACCAGCCAAATGCTTCTAGTTTCTGGTCCTCACGCCTTATATACCTTTCTGCTTTCTACCATCATTCCCTGGGATTAAAGGCTTGTTTTCTGGGATTAAAGGCATGTGTCACCATGCCTGGCTGTTTCCAATGTGGCCTTGAACTCACAGAGATCCAGAGGAATTTCTGTCTCTGGAATGCTAGGATTAAAGGCGTGTGCTACCACTGCCTAAACTCTGTTTAATATTGTGGCTGTTCTGTCTCTGACCCCAGATAAGTTTATTAGGGTGCACAATATTTTGGGGAACACAATACCACCACATTTCCCCTTTTTTGTCTAAAATTTAAAAAAAGCTTGTAACTAATAAAAGAAAAACTATCCAATAAGTATATATAATATATACAGTTAAGAATTACATTAACGATGTCTAGTCCATTAACATTTGACAGATTTAGATAAAAACTCCATTATATATATATTAACAATGTCCAGTCCAGTAATATTGATAAACTCAGACAAAAAAAATTTTCATTACTTATCCTATTTAGAACAAGTAGTTCCTTTTAAAAAGTAGATTCAAAAATTGACCTTTTTATCTTATCATATCCATATTCTCTCTTTTTTTCATTTCATAATAGATTCAGTAGTCTACCTCTTGTCATTTTTATATCTTCCCCTTTTTCTTTTTGCAGTAGACTCAGTGATCTATCCATTTATCCTATTATTCTTTATCTTTTTCTCAGAATAGATTCAGTGATCTACCTCATATCTATATTCTCTTTTCTCTTTCTTTTTTAAACAAAACCTCTGAATCTAATCTCCACGTTCAGCTTTTTTCCTTACCATTAACAAATAAAAACTTGTAACCAAACATTGTAAACAATGACAATATCCAAAACTCATTAAACAACCAAAAACCTGGGAACACAATACCACCACAACAAGTAACATAAAGACTGAGAAGGTTGTATTTATGCATTTAGGAATATATATGTATGCATATATGTGTGTATGTGAGATATATATATATATATACACACACACACACACACACACACACACACACACAATGAAAAAGGAGGTTGTATGAGAGGGTTTGGAAAAAGGGAAGGAAGGGAGAAATGATGTAATAATAATTTCAAAAAAATACATTAAGTAATAATTTTATAACTCTACCATTGTATTTAAACAATTTTGTAATGTTTTGAATCAAAATGGACTTTTGTAATTTTTTTCGCATTGCAAATTGTTTAAAATGAGATTTTAAACTGTTAGAAATAACCTATTTTATCTCTTCTTTCAACAAATAGATAACGTGATGACTCTGTAATATTTTATATGAGATGGATTGCTAAAACCAAAATAAATATTAAAAGAAAGTAACATGGCGGGCGGTGGTGGCACATGCCTTTAATCCCAGCACTTGGGAAGCAGAGGCAGGTGGATCTTTGTGAGTTTGAGGCCAGCCTGTTCTACAGAGCGAGATCCAGGAAAGGCGCAAAGCTACACAGAGAAACCTTCTCTCGAAAAATAAAAAAAAATCAAAAAATCAAAAATAAAAGAAAGTAACATTTAAGTGAATATGGAATGTAATTAATAATAATGTATGAGGATTTATTTGTGATGAGTGTGACATAGAGAAGTGAGGTCAGGGTATATGTGTATAAGGAAATCATCCTGCCAATGAATGTTTATTGTATAAATACAATTTTCACAAAGTAGGACATTCAGTCCTAAAACTATTTATTACCTTTTAATATTTCAGTAATATGTTATCCTTAATTATTTTGGGAAATATATAGACATGTTTAAAGGAATATGTAATATTTTGTTTTTATATTAATGAGAGGTGACACTGAAGATCCATATGAGGATAATCAAATAATCTGAATACTTAAATTGAATAATTTTCACAAATCAAGACATCATTTATTTCTCATATTCCTCTTGTCATGATAAAATAAACCCTAGAGTTTGACTTTGTTTTCATTTAATTTGGCATTGGCTCATACTGTTTTATTATTCATATACATACACTTCACTGCATGAGATGGTGGATATAAATGATGCACATCCTGGTCTATGACCTCCAAAGTTTTATAGGCTAATGTAACAGTAGGCAAGAGATATTATACAACAGGGTGATTGATAGTCTGAGGATAACTACAATTCATAACAATAGTGTAATTAAGAGAATTTTTTCAGAGAAAATGATTTTGCTTTAGATCATAAGGCATTGTTAGAAGGAGTTTAGTCCAGTTATACAAGTGAAGAGTTTTTCTTTTAATACTGATAAATACCACACTGATTTTCTCTGATTACAAATATTATCATTATTTCCTGTAGTATTTCATATATAAATGCATGAAATATTTTAAAATATGTTAGTTGATTTAAACATGTCAAATTATAATGTTATTATAGTAATGTATTTCCATTTTAGCTCAAATATATTAATTTCTATTAAATATAGAATGCAGATAAATTAAATTGCAATTTAATATCATGGGCAGAATTATGGTGAACTGTTTCACATCACAGAATGTAGACCTTTCTTTCTGTGTATTTTAATGTGTATGTGTTTAATGTGTGTGTGTGCATGTGTTTTCCTGTGCAGGAGTGCAAGTGCCCTTGAAATCCAATGGATTCAAATCCTCCTCCAGCCAGAATTACAGGTAGTTTGGAAATACTTGACATTGATGTTGGGGAAAAAAAGTAAAAAACATTTTACCATACTTTTAAATAAGCCCACAAACTGATGATTTCTATTTTCAATTAACGGTCATGCATGCATACAACATATTTTGATCAAATTATCCTCCATTCTTCACCCTCTAATTTCTGCCCTCTCATCCCACTATTTTTTTAAGTAATTTTGCTAATAACGTTGACTCTACTTTCATTTCTATGAATAAGTCATTCCTCAATCTATGCCATTTGAGTTGTTCCAGACCATTAACGCCATTTACATGTTCACCCAGGCACAAAACAATCCTCCATCCTCAAAGTGGGGTAAAAGTCACTTGCTATATAGAGGCTTTCAGGGCTAGAGGGATGGTTCCTAGTTAGGAGCATAGTGTTTGGATGTTGTTTAATTTATGCAGAGTTGAGTTAGAGCGAGCATCATTCTTTGTTTCTACTATTCTCTTTCCTCCTCTGAAACTGTATTTTTTCTATAAAGTTGCATTTTTTGAGCAAAGTATTTCAGTAAATGCTTCATCTTGCTCATGACTTTTTAAAAATGTTATGACTAATGATTAAAAAATTTCTGTGGTAATGTCATCATTTATTTTCTCATAAGTTACACAATTGAATCCACTTACATAAACTATCTAGCCTATGTATTAAAATAACTATGAATTCTCAAACCAACACTGAGACTGATAATATCAGTGTACTACAATAAAATCTCACAGACTGAAAAAAGAGTATACATATGGTAAACAGACACACATGTAGATGAAACAGCCATATTCAAAAAACTAAAATAAGTAAATGTAAAAGAAGTTGTCTCTCAGGACAGCTCAGTCTGAAAACATATTGTTGTGTACAATATGGAGTAACTTAGGATGTGTTTATCTGATCTCATTATTCTTTCTGGTCACTATCTCCTGTGAAATATCAGCAACCCTCTGCCATCCCTTACTGGAGGATTTGAGGAAAATCTTCTGTGCTGAGGAAGCACAGAAGTCAGAAAAAAAGAATCCAAGCATCTATGGACTGGAAGATCTGAAGAAAAAAAAAGATGAACCAAAATAAACATTTATTTTCTTAAGTTGTCTTTCACAAGTACTGCTTTGTTCTAGTGATGAAAGGTTGAGTAAGAAAAATTGGTATGGATAAGTGAATCACTGCTGTAACCATACTTGGCCATGGACTTCACGAGCCTATGGAACAGGTTAGGGAGAGGAATTTGGAAAATCTTGAAGATAAATTCTAGGAAAAGGTTAGAATGATATAAAGAGCTAAATGGGTGATCTGGTAAAGGCTCAGAAGAGAAGAATGATGATAGGAGTGTAAAGATCTGGTATTTATAGTGAGTTTCAGGCCAGGCAACATTATATAGTGAAACCCCAAGATCGTGTCTCAAAAAGTAAAATGGTACACTCAATTTTAATTGTATATATACATATATATAAATTACATATATATGTACATATGTACATGCATGCATACATACATACATACATACATACATACATACATTGCTGGCACAATGGATCAGAGATTAGGAGAACAGATTGTTCTTTCTGAGAACCCAAGTTGGTCCACAGGACCCACGTCAGGCAACTCACAATTTCCTATTAAACCAACTCCAGGACTCCAGCACCTCAAGTTTCCACGTGCACACACCTGTACTCACATGCACATAATCACACATAGAAATACATAATTAAAATCGATAAAAATTTGAAAGGGCCAATCAGTCTCCATTGGGGAAATAGGCAAGGTGCCTTGAGGATATTTCAGAAATGAGAAAGACTTTGACTACTGCAGCCTGGAGGACAAGAAAAAGAATAATTCATTTGAAAGACTGCAATAGCGAGTAGATCCGTGATAACCTGGAGATTTCTAGTGTCTCCCTAATCTCAAATATCTAGGTACTATGAAGGTGCTACAACTGTGTTTTAACATTTCTGGCTGTCATTTGAGCTAGTAACTGACCTTGGCATCATCCATATGATGTATGTAATTTCACAAACATGCAGAAAATAAGAAGCAAGTTGTCTTAGGGTCTTCCCTCCAGATATCAAAGGAAGGCTAGTGAGCCTATGGAGCCTGTGTCAAGGTTAGAATCCCTTTACTATCTCACCTTGTCACAGTGTTACTAATATGGTGCCTATACATCATCTCTCAATAAGACACTAAAATTATAAAATCATTTTAATGATTAGTAAGTACATACTAAAAATGATTCAACATCAGACCAAAATAAAATAAAGACTAATACTAGCATCTAATGTTGGTTTATATGAGTCCCCTTTATAAGAAAAACTCATTTCTTTTTGTGAACTTTGAAATTTATCTGCCTAAATATTACTTATCTTAAAGATTTCTTATTTCTTATTACTTATTTAAAGATTTTAATTTACATGTATGTGTCAATTTATCTGCTTGAGTTCATATGTACAATGTCCGATCAAGTGTCTGCACTGTCTATAAGAGGATATTGGGTTCAATAGAGCTGGAGTTACAGTTGGTTGTGAGTCACCATGTAGGTACTAAGAACATCATTTATGTCTTTTGCAGGAGCTGGAAGTCCTCTTAAATGCTTAACCATCTCTACCTCCAATATAATTTATTTTATATTTCCAGTTAAATCACATTTGAAAAAAAAACATACATGCATTGATAAAATTTCTTCAATAAACTCAAAAACATTATTATTTATTTTATTTGTTATGTGAGTGTACATGTGCAAACGTTTCTGATACATAGCATATGTGTGATTTTAAGAGTACAATCTGTAAGACTCAGTTTTATTCATGTGCTATGTGAGCTCAGGGGTTGTACAGAGACCATCAGGATAAGTAGAAAGCACTTTTATTGACAGCCATCTTGCTGGTGATTCAATAACCAAAGATGAATCAAGAATGCTACTCTAGTGCTTTTTAAAATGGTGACTACCCTAACTGTCATCATAAAGCCTTTTCCTAGTAACTGATGGAAGCAGATGCAGAGATCCACAGCCAAGCACTGGGCAGAGTTCTGGGACTCCTGAAGAAAGAGAGTCTTAGCTGGGGTCCTCCTTGTGGATTCCTGGGAATTTCTCTAGTACCAGGTTTCTCCCTTTCCCATAATGGCCCCCTCTATCAAGATATCTCTTTCATTGCTCTCCCTCTCTGGCCCCCTTCCAACTTGGCCCTCGCAATCCCTCATATTCCCCTCCCCTATTCCCTTCCTTCTGCCCCCACTCCTAGTTTACCCAAGAGATCTTAACTATTTCCCCTTCCTAGGCCCTCCATGCCTGTCCCTTTTAGGGTCCTCCCTTTTACCTAGCTTCTCTGGGTTTGTGGATTGTATCTTGGTTATCCTTTGTTCTGTGTCTAATATCCACTTTTGAGTAAGTACATGCCATGTTTGTCCTTCTGAGTCTGGGTTACCTCACTCAGGATGATTTTTTCTAGTTCCATCCATTTGCCTACAAATTTCATGATGTCATTGTTATACTGCAATACTCCATTGTATAAGTGTACCATATTTGCTTTATCCATTCTTCGGTTGAGGGGCATCTAGGTTGTTTCCAGGTTCTGGTTATTATGAATATTGCTGCTATGAACATAGTTGAGCATGTGTCCTTGTGTTATGATTGAGCATCTTTTGGGTATATGCCTTCTTGCAACACTGGAGAGGGTACCTGAACTGGCCTTCCCCTGTAATCAGATTAATGACTATTCTAATGGCCATCATAGAACCTACATCCAGTAACTAATGGAAGCAGATGCAGTGATCCACAGCTAAGCCCTGGGCTGAGCTCCTGGAGATCAGTTGAAGAGAAGGAGGAGGGATCATATTAGCAAGGGGGGTCAAGGTCATGATGGAGAAAACCACAGAGACAGCTGACCAGAGCTAGTGGGAGCTGATGGACTTTGGATTGACAGCTGGGGAAGCTGCATGGGCTGAAATAAGCCTTCTGAATGTGGGTGACAGTTGTGTGGCTTGATCTGTTTGTGGGGTCCCTGGCAGTGGGACCAGGACTTATCCTAGGTGCTTCAACTGGCTTTTTGGAGCCCATTTCTTATGGTGGGATACCTTGCTCAGCTTTCATGGGGAGGTGGGTGTGACGCTAGACCCTGCCTCACCTTGGTATGCCAGACTTTGTTGACCACCCAAGGGTGACCTTACCCCATCTGAGCAGTGGATGGTGTTATGCCCAAATCATGGGGACACCTCCCCCAAAGACCACCACAGAGACCAAATCACATATATAAAAGCAAGGATCCTTTATTTAAAGCTCAGAGCTTGGTGTCTCTATTTGTCTGTCCGATGCAGTGGTGAGAGCAGAGAGCCTGGAGCCTGGGCAGGGTAGAATTTTTATCATAGCAGAGGTTGGGGTAAGGGGATTTTCAGGGTTCAGGACCCTGATTGGCTGACATTTGTCTAGGAGATAGGTGTGTGCTGGGAATGTTTGTAATGTCAAGTATTCCCCCTTAGATGCTGGCCCTCCCTGGGTGGGGTCAGCTTTATAGCCTTTCCTGGACCCAGGTGCTACCTGCCAGTAAGCCTGTCACAGAAGCTGTGTCTGGGCCTCTAAGCCTGTCATAGCAGCTGTGTGGTCAAGCTGTTTTGGGCACCCCACAGATGGGTTGTGGGATGCGGGGGTTATGTTAGGGGAGGCGGGAGAAGGGGAGGAAGGGAAAACTGGGGTTAGTATGCAAAATGTAAAAAATATATATATTTTTTTAATTTTTCATAAAAGAAAAGAAAGGATTGTACAAGTCAGGGAGATCAAGGTCATGACAGTGAAACCCACAGAGACAACTGACCTGAGCTCACAGGAACATGTGAACTCTGAATCAACACTCAGGGTGCCTGCATGGGACCAACTTAGGCCCTCTACCTGTGTGTGACAGTTGCTAGCTTGGTCTGCTTGTAAGGCTCCTGTCAGTGAGATCAGGACCTGTCCCTGGTGCTTAGCTGGCTTTTGGGAATCTGTTCCCCAGACTGGATTACCTCACCAAACCCAGCCTTTATGCAGTGGGGAGGAGCTCTGTCCTGGCTCAGTTTCCTATGGCCTGCTTTGTTCAACCCTTGGGAGGCCTGCCCCTTTCTGAATGGAGACAGAGGAGAAGTGGATGAGAGGTGGGGTAGAAGGGCATAGGGGAGGGAGAGAACTAGAGGAGAGGACGGAGGGAAAACTGTGGTCGGTATGTAAAATAAATTTTTTTAAAAAGTTAGTTAAATAAATTTTAAAAAAATTTAAAAATAACACAACATTAAGAAAAAACTAAATATAAAATAAAAGTCTTTGCTGTGAAAACATTTACGAACATTAAACAGAAACTGATGGTACCAGTTGGAAGACATTTTTCACTTGGAAACTCTCCGTCTTCACACACCAGCAACTGAAATAACACTTTTCAGCAGTACTCACAGGAGTTGGAAGGCAAATGTTCAATCAATTCTATTGATGATACAATGTATCTTAGAGTTTTTTCACCCCAGAAAATACTATCTAAATTGAGGATTCTAACAGAAAGAAAAAAAGAGAGAGATTTCAGTCCTCCAGGAGTTTTCTCTGTGATATTGCTTCTTTCTGCATTTGGGCATATTTTGGAGAATCAGTTTCCTTGCTCTAGGAACTTTGGTGTTTTGGAACTTGCTTTGACAATCACTTGCTCGTGGAAGTAATAAGAATTACAATTGCAAGAATGAAACATTCAGAGAATCTTACTTCAAGCATGGAGGTGCATTTTCTGAAGTAGTAAGTAAAAAGTCCCACTGACATGCAAGAATAATACAATTTTCAGTGAAACCACCAGTATACTAGGGCTGTTTTTATAACGCATTACATAGCCTCTTTTTACTTCTACAAGGAATTACTATATATTATATAGGAAAAATGAATTTCTTTCAAGTAAGACTCAGTAACTATAATTGAAAGATAACAACATGAAAATAAACAAGTGAAAAATGTATTTATGAAACTTAGTATATAATGCTTCTCACCTTAGTGTGGGGCATTGGATACATGCTATGTGTGATAACCTGGTTGATGACTATAATTCATAAAGATTCTACCTAAGATAATGCATAAGGGATTAAAAAGATTTAATTTTATTAGTTGAGTATTGATAATATTGGTTGCATTTAGTTTAACCTAACAAGGTTTAATAAGATCTTGATGAAGTTGGAAAATACGTCAAGACAACAATCAGTGAAGGAAGCATTGACCAGATGTTTTATTGGTGACTAGAGGAAAAATTAGAATAGAATGTCTGCCTGAGATCAGAAAGAAGTAACTTAGAGGTCCGTGAGCACAGACTGAATAATGTGATGGACTCTAACATCTCTAGAGAGAGATTTAAGCATGGAGGAAACATGCTGAATGGATGGATGAAGCACACAAGTTTTCACAACCACAAATGAGCAAAATGCATTCTGCTCAAAGATGTGCTCTTCTTGGCATTGTTACATATTTTCCATAATAATATGATGATACATGTAATTTCTATAATACTTCAGTTACTAACTAAATTGAGTTATGAATTCTCATATGTCTGGCTTTTCCTTCTCCATTTTTTAAAAAAAGACATATCTTTAAAAGTGAAAAAGAATGATTATTCAATTCCTGCTTCAGCCTTTGCATGTGCAGCAAATAAAAAAAACCCAAAACTGTAGAATAAAGTAGAAATTAATGTTATAGTCATTAAGACTAAAATGCCAGTTCCTTTTTGGTTTAGAAGGAAAGTATCAAATGCATATTAAAAACTTATCCTTGGTTTATTGATTTGGTAAGTATTTATTAAACACCTGCTGGTTTTGGAATGTTGTTTTATACAATAGAAGTACATTACAGCACAATTATTCCCTAGATTAATATTATGGTGGTCATGGGAGTGGAAAATAAGCACAATATATTCATTACTCAAGAGTGGTTTGCATCAGGAAAGAGAATAAAATGAGTGTAAATGATTTCTCAAAAACTAGTCACAGAAATTGAATGGAGAAAGATTTCTCAACAGATAAATTATGCTCAGGGTTAAGAGAAAAATATTGCTGATAGAAAACATACTATGAAAACAATGGGTAGTGCATTTCATAAACAGTTAAAGTATGATTTAATATGAGCCACAGAAGGGATAGAGGAAGCAAGGGTCGAATTTTAAATTACAGGAAACTTGATCAGAAAGACTTTAGGTCCCCATGTGCTCCTCTTTTGACTGATTTCTTGACTGATTGCGATTTATCAATTGATTGTTTCTTTTGCTGTACAAATGATGATCTCGATAACTCCTTGAGAAATGCCCCAAATCTCAACATCCTCCATCAGAAATGCTTGCTCAGCATGTTCATCACCACTTTGTATACAACAGTCAGGAAATGGAAATAACCTAAGTACCTCTCAGCTGATGCTTGGGTAATTTTTTGAATGTGCTTTCCAACACATTCAATGGATCTAAATGATTATGTATCATGATACCAATAAGTGTCACAAACAGTGACACTATTTATGTCTCTTTTCCAGAATTTTGTACATCTATTACCTTACTATTGGATTAGTTTGTTAGTATTTCTCTAATATCCATGATACTTAAAATATGATGCAGTGATAATCTTTAGAGGAATAATTTTATTATTCATTCAGTGGTAAGCATTGGACAGATATAAAAAGTCAACATACACCCCAAATTCTATTTTCATGCTACAAATATTCAAACATTCTGAAAATTGCTTATTTAAGAAGATGTTTGCATTGCAAATCCCCAACTATTATCCTGAAGCCTGTTTAAATTTTTAATAATCACAGAGATTGACACCAAAAATCTCTCCTGGTATAATTTATTTTCTTCCTAGCATTTATGCAAAGATAATGGGGGATTTACATCTCACATATGTCCATATCAAAGCAAATATTTTACTTTAGAGAATGTGTAAATCCTGATACACGTGGAAACCACCACAGTCACAAAATTTAATAATGATATTTCTTAGTAATATCATGAACACACACACACATACACATTTGTTCACAGAAATTTACATGGATATTTCAGTGCAGTGTTTTATTTTTGTTAGAAAGGAATAAATGATTCCCAGCTCAAAGCAATAGAGATAGACATGTCTAGATATTTTATTCCATATGACTGGTATTGGCTGGAGAATCATTTATAGCAGATAAAGGCATAGACATATCTACAAAGTAACAAAGGTTTAAAACAATGTATCTTCAAAGCAATAATCTTTTTTTTTTTTTAAGACAGGGTTTCTCTGTGTAGTTTTGGTGCCTGTCCTGGATCTCGCTCTGTAGACCAGGCTGGCCTTGAACTCACAGAGATCCCCCTGGCTCTGCCTCCCAAGTGCTGGGAATAAAGGCATGTGCCACCACCGCCTGGATCAAAGCAATATTCTTAACGAATTTATAAACATATACAGAAAATTACAGTAAAATGTAATCTTTATCTTCATATAGAGAGACTTATATAGGTGTGTATGTGTATATATAGATATACATATAGATATTCTTTATTTATATTTGTATACACATTTTTGAGGAAGAGAATTGGAATTCTTTCAAATTACATAAAATTAGTATTATCATAGAGAATTTTATATTTATAAGTGAGAAATATTATACTTATATTGTAAAACATTACAAACATATTTTTGTAAAGCAATTAGATATTTATATTAGGGTTCTCTAGAGTAACACAAGTTATAGAATGAATATATATATGGTGGTATTGTGTTCCCCAAAATATTGTGCACCCTAATAAACTTATCTGGGGTCAGAGACAGAACAGTCACTAGATACAAAGGCTAGAAAATGGTGGCATTCACACCTTTAATCCGAGCACTCCAGAGGTAGAAATCCCTCTGGATCTCTGTGAGTTCAAAGCCACATTGGAAATGGCCAGGCATGGTGACACACGCCTTTAATCTCAGAAAGCAAGCCTTTAATCCCAGGGAGTGATGGTAGAAAGGAAAGATATATAAGGCGTGAGGACCAGAAACTAGAAGCATTTGGTTGGTTAAGCTTTTAGGTTTTGAGTAGCACAGTTCAGCTGAGAGTCATTGGGATGAGGACACAGAGGCTTCCAGTCTGAGGAAACAAGACCAGCTGAGTAGTTGGACAGGTGAGGTTAGCAGTGGCCTGTCCTGTCTCTCTGATCTTCCAGCTTCACCCCAATACTTGGCTCTGGGTTTGTTTTATTAATAAGACTCTCTAAAATTCCTGCCACACACACACACACACACACACACACACACACACACACACACACACACACACACATATATATTCCTTCATATACATACACATACACACACATACACACACACACATACACATACACACACACACACACACACACACACACACACACACACACACACACACACATACACACACACAGGATTTATGAGGATGACTTACTGGCTACAATCCAGCTAATCCAATAATTACTGGCTGTGAATGGAACGTCCAAGAAACCAGAAGTTGCTCATCTCATGAAGCTGGACATGTTAGCTGGTCTTCAGTATATGCTGCAATCCCAAAGAAGTAGGTACTAAGGCCAGTGAAGTAATGGAGTTTGCTAGCAAGGTGAGGATAAGCAGGTAAAAAGCAAAAGCTTAAATTTTCCATGTCCTTATACAGGTTTCCAGCAGAAAGTATAGCCCATATTAAAAGTATGTCTTCTCAACTCAAAATCCAGATTAGAAGTGGATCTTCCTACTTTAAATTAAGCAAAAATTCCTCAATGTAGTGACAACCATTTTTGGATTTTAGTTAAGTCCAGATGTAGTCAATTTGACAACCAGGAATATCCATGGCAAATCTGCCCCTTGTCAACTTGGCCCATAATCATGTCTCCATATGCCACACTTAGTTCAAAATGAAAACAATAACCAGAACATAATAATACATAAACATAACATAACTATCCCACATAAAATCATAAACACCATTTATATTTCTCCAAGTCATAATTACATCAAACATGATATTACTATCCCTCATACAACCACAAATACATTTCAAATCGAGAATAGGTGGCAATATCCCTTGAAGGACATTCTTTTAGGTTCTCAAATTTAATACTGTAGCCATTGATATTTTC
Organism: Peromyscus californicus insignis; assembly: GCF_007827085.1. Lineage (NCBI taxonomy): Eukaryota > Metazoa > Chordata > Mammalia > Rodentia > Cricetidae > Peromyscus > Peromyscus californicus. Next base: position 54,571,230 of record NW_026294617.1, on the reverse strand, counting down.
TTAATTGGTATTACATTGCATGTTAAAAAAATAAAAGAAAATCCAAATATCTGTACAAATGAATTTTTACAAAATACAACAGAAACATTCCTGTCAACTATAATCCTCATTTCTGCAACTGGTCATATGTCTTTAGTTGGTATTAATAACGACCTTCCTCTAATACCTATTCTGGGTTTCTTCCACTTTCCACAAGAACATCAGCAGGTTTTGGCTCTCCCTGAAGCAGTAACCCATACCTTCATTCCTGAAGGGTCTGTTCCTTTGGTCATCCTGCCTGGATTAGGCTGTGGCAGTTTCTGATTGACTTTAATAACAGGAAATAGTAGTGCCAAGTGTTGCCCTGAAGGATCTCTTTCACACATAACCTTTCCTACTTTCACTGTAGAGAAACAATCCAGTTTCCCAATGATAATCTGTATCAATCACCCCTCTGAACCCTGTTATTTCTTTCATAGCTCATTGTTTTAAGGGCATTAGAAGCCTAAAGTGGCCAGAGAAAAGTCTGAATTTCCAGTTCAATGGAAGGTTTGTTGTGGCTCCTGGCCACAGCACTCCCCAGTCCAGAACCAAAACTTCTAGGTCAGCAGAACTTGAGGTCATGAGAAAGAGCACAGAATTTTTCCTAGTGGGTTACTGGGGGTGATAGTGAGTGGAACTACATCCTTTTCTACCCATTGGTCCTAGATCTATTGAGTCTGGCTATTGGAGAAACAGTACTACATATTGGATTCTGACTCAAAGCATATACCACCTTGTGGAGAAACCGACCCTAGGCCCATCTATGCTGCTACCATTGAATTGGTGTTTTAACTGTGTCTAGAAAAGGCCTCTCCATCTTTTTATCAGGCCAGCTACTTCAGGATGATGGGGAACATGGTAAGACCAGTGGATTCCATGATTGTAAGCCCATTGTCTCACCTCTCTTGACTCTCGGAAGCAATACTTTTCAAAATACTATGATGATGGATAAGCCATTCTGTAATTTCATCGATGGTCATTTTAGCAGAAGCATTATATGCAGGAAAAGCAAATCTATAATCAGAATAAATATCTACTCTGATAAAAAGTGTTGTCCTTTCCACAGAGGAAGTCATCCAAGGAAGCTAACCTGTCATTAGGTTGCTGGCTGGTCATGCCCAGGAATGGTGCCATATATGGTGCTCAGTGTTGGTCTCTGCTATTGGCAGTTCTAGGACTTAGCAGCATATGTGGCCACGTCAACCTTGATAAGTGTAAGTTTATGTTGTTGAGCTTGTATAAGACATTGACACTCTCACTATGACCACTTTGTTCATTGTTGAAAGGGTACAGGTGCTGGTGGCTGGTGCTGGATACTGGTTTGGTCAGCGGTGGAAAGGTCACAGTCAGAACAGAACCCAGTGGTACCTTTTAGAACTTTATTAGGAAGAGAGAGAGAGAGAGAGAGAGAGAGAGAGAGAGAGAGAGAGAGAGAGAGAGAGATAGACAGAGAGAGAGAGACAGTGACAGAGAGACAGAGAGTAGAGACAGAGACAGAGAGAGACTGAGAGATGCAGAGAGAGATAGAGATTGAGAGAGCAAGATGCAGAGAGAGGTGCAGCGAGAGCATGGGGGTGCAGTCCAGCTCTTAGGCTGGACTGAAGTCGCCTGCTGATGATGTAATAAGGTGCCAGACAAGACCCCCCAAGCTGCACATATACAGAATACTTACAATTGTTCCATTGGGCAATAACAAGGATGGCTGGAATATGAATCTGGCTGTTCACAGGTCATCCTATTTATTTGATTATTGAACACCCCTGCTGCTGAAGTCAACCTTTGATGGACATTTACACAAGATACACATATTTTAACACCCTTCACTCATTTGGAGAGATCAATCCACATACTTCTTCCTCATGTATCTTTCTCACCAATTTTTCATTCATACTCTTTCCAAGTCCCTAACCATAGAGCCAATTCATTACCTAGAGCCCAAAAATCAGTGAACAATCACACATCTTGAAATTTCTCAATCGAGACAAAATATATGATCATGTGTACTGCATCAAGTTTTGCCTGTTGTGAAGATTTCCCTTTACTGGTATCTCTCAGGATTGTCCCAGAAAGGAGTTGTAATGCCGTAACTGTCTACTTCCTGATGGCCCATTCATAAAGAGAAGAAAAATCAATAAAGCAGGCCCTAGTCTTCTCTTCCTCAGTCAACTGATCATAGGGATATAGGTGCATATTTAGGAGCAGACAGCATTGTAATGGGAATATAAATCATAGGCATTTGCTTACTGTAGACTAAATTCTAAATAGTCTTAGTAAATAAGAAACACAGAGCCAAATACAGAGGTAAATAGCCAAAGAGATCAGAGAGTCATGACTACCTTATCTTACCATCTCACTGCTGTCACTTCCCCAGAGAGAGTTTCTTCCTGTCTGACTTGTCTTTTTATTGCCTTTCTGTTCTGCCTTGACATTGGCTCTAAACCCAACCACATGACTTCCTCATCACTGCCTGTCTATACAGACCTCCAGGTCTCTATGATTGGTACTGGAATTAAAGTCTCATCTCACCACGCTTGGCTGTGTCCTTGACCACACAGAGACTCTGCCTGCCTTGTGATCGGATTAAGGGTGTGGGCTACCACAGCCTGACTGACTGTTGTTTCTGGCTTGCTATGACCTCTAATCTCCAGGCAAACTTTACTTATTAACAAACAAATAAAATCACATTTCAGCACAAATAAAATATCACCAGAGCTCACTTTCTTCATATAACTTGTTTGCACCTTCAGGACCTGCTTGGACCCAATTACTTCCATTTGATAATAGATTCCTGCTGGGAATGTCCTACTTTATGACACTGTGAGTCAGACAACATGGAGCTCATGATGGGCAACCCAAATTTCACAGTAACTTGGTGGCCCTTTGTCAAATGTTCAGTTTCCACTAAGGCCCAAGAGCATGGCCAAGAATTATCTTTCAAAGAAAGAACAGTTATCTGCAGATAATGCTAGAGCCAAGCACCCAAATTCCAAAGGTCTTTTCTGTGATTCACCTAAAGGGGCCAGCCAAAGGCTCCAAACAGCATCCCTATCTGCCACTGTCCCTTCAAATACCATTAGATCTATTTGATCAGATGCAGCAAAAGGTAGAGCAGCCTTCCCAGTAACCTGGAAAAGCATTCTCCTGTTCCAGACCCCACACAATGCTAACTAACTAGTCACTTGGCATGAGTGGGAATACACACCCAAGTGAGGAATGTGCTGTCTCTAGAATCAAAATAGGCCCTATAAACATTATACTTCTTTCTTGGTATTGAGAGAGACCAGGTGGGATAATTTATCCTTCACCTCAGAAAGAATATCTCTGCAGTCCCCATACCACCGGACTTGTTAGAATTTCACTCAGGTAGAAGGTCCTTCAATTTTGGTTGGATTAATTTCCCATCCTCTGATGCATGCATGCGTTAACAATTCATTGAAAGTTGTTGCTACCTTCTACTCACTTGATGCAACCTGCATAATTTCATAAATAAAAAACACTAATGTGATATTTTGTGGAAGAGACAAATGATCAAGATACTTTCTAAGTTATGACACAGGCATGGAGAGTTGATATATCATTAAGGAAAAGCTGTAAAGGTATACTGTTGGCCTTGCCAACTGAAAGCAAATTGTTTCTGTGGTCCTTATGGGCAGATACTGAGAAAAAGGCATTTGCTGGTTCAATATCTACATACCATGGAGATGTGTTAATCTGCTCAAGTTGGGACACCACATCTGATACAGCAGCTGCAATCAGAGTCACTATCTGATTGAGTTTTTGATAGTCAACTGTCATTCTCAATCATTATGTCTGTACTGGACAGATAGGAGAGTTAAAGATAGATGTGTTGAAACCAACCGCCTCTGCATCTTTCAAGTTCTTGATAGTGGACCTATTTTCTGCAATTCTTCCATGACTGTGATACTGTTTTGAGTCACCATTTTCCTTAGTAGAAATAATTCTAAAGACTTCCATTTAGACTGACCAACCAGAGTGGCCATCACTCGACAAGTCAGATAACCAATCTGAAAATCTAAGTGTATCTATGCCAATTATACACTCTGTCTGGGATTAGGAAAATAACCACAGGATGAGTTCAGGGACTCACTATACCTTCTGTGTGTCAGACTTCAGCCCAAACTTATTAATCAACTGACCTCCATAAAACCCTACCTTTACTGGAGGGCCACAGTGTTTCTTGGAACCCCCTTGTTTCTTTTTTCCTTCCTCCTCATGTATAGTTAGTTACCTTTGTAAAAGGTCATAGGTCCCTCTAGGGTAGGACTGAAGAAAGGCTAACAGTGAGCTTTTAGGTATTATAGCAAGGTCCTTCCTCTGGGGAATCTGGCCACTACTTCATTTAAGAAGTTCTGGGTCTGCTAACTGGCTCAAGTGTGGAAATTGATTCAAGATCTGAGATTCCCTTTGGGCATGATCCAATGTAGCCATTCTTTCATTTGTTTGATTTTTTTTTTTTTTTTTTTTTTACTTATACAGATCAAACGAAAATTCAGTAAGGTTTTTTTTTTTTTATCTATTTCATGCCTAGAAACACTATGATTGACTTATTAGCTATTACCAAAGATTTATATGAGTAATGGCACCA